>NC_086247.1:152626063-152712203 GCF_021018805.1 Prinia subflava | reverse complement strand
TGTAAGCTTTGAGATCAGAAACGCTGATTTTGAAATGCTATAGAATAGGATGGATGCAGTTGAGAGAGAAATGGAACTGGAAGTAAGCCTCAAAGTATGGTTTTGTAAATAAGATCAGATATTTTAGAAAAATAGAACTGTAGAGGATGTATTGTAGTGGGACTTATGAGGGGTGATTTTAGATATTGGTTTTAAGGTATTAACAGCATTGTGTGGTAAAGGTTGACAAGTTAAGAAATGCTTGTAATGGATTGTAATCAGGAAATAGTTCAGTTTTTGATTGTAATGGTGTGAATTATAATATTTGTATTTTTTTACTTTTTATGTAAGACTAAAAATAGAAAAAAAGTTTTCAAAACGTTTTTTTAGCTGTTATCTCTGAGTCACAAAAAGGTGTGATCCGACACTGCTGGAAGCGTGGATGGGACCTGACCAGGACTGTTCCCAGGGAAAATCACAAGCCTGAGGAGGTTTTGAAGCCACCCAGTGGGAGATTTTCCTGAAGGATTTCCAGAGGAACTCGCTCCCATCTTTCCTGGAGGATCCCATGAGCCCAGAGGAATCACCAACCCACATCCATCTGAGCATTCCCAACAGGACTTCGGAGGTTCTGAGGACAGGAACAGACACAGGAGCAGGATTCCATGAGAATCAGTGGAGGTTTCTGTTTTATTGGAATTCCCTTTTACACACACCTGTACTTTGCCTTTCCTCGCTTGTTACTCTGGTCCGTGCAGGCAGCAGAGGTGGAGGAATGTGAACCAGATTCCTGCCCGGAGACACACACACGGCAATCCCTGGATCACCCCCCCGTCCTGGGGGTTTTGGGGGGTTTGTCCCTCTCCTGGAGGGGAACAAGGTCTTGAAACTCACCTCAGTGGAAAAACTGAGGGAAGAGAGGAGAAAACCCCGCTGCTCCTCTGCCTCCTGCTCCGAGTGGGACAAGGAGCCAATATCCTGGGAAAAACCCCTTTTCCCAAAGCCCAGACCCCACGGCTTGTGGTGCCCGCCAGGGCTGGCTCGCCCTGAGGCTGCTGAGATGGAGCCGAGGGGGTCAGGGGCAGGTTTGCCTCCTCCTGGATCCCGAGGGGAAGCTTTGCCTCCTCCTGGATCCCGAGGGGAAGCTTTGCCTCCTCCTGGATCCCGAGGGGTTTGGAATGTGGGATGGGCCCGGCTGTGCCTGTCCTTCCTCTTGTCCCACCACCACCCAGCACTCCTGTCCCTCCTGCTCCATCCAAGCTGGCCTTCCAAACATCCCACCTCCAACAACAAATGCATTCCTGCCCGAGGCCACGTTGGTTCCCTGTCCTGGAACTGGAACCAGGCGGGTTTTAAGCTCTTTTCCAACCTGAACCATCCCGGATTCTCTGACCCCTCCTTCCCTGCAGCTCCCAGGGAGGAAGAATTCGTTTAGGTAGAGAAGGGGGTAGAGGATTGGCCTGGCAAGCAGAGCTCAGGTCTGCATTTAGGCTGGCCTATGTCTCATAAAGCTCTGCTTTAAATCTGTGCTGCTTCTCACAGTGTGGTCTCCTCTTCAGGCACCTGAGCCTGACTGCTTGGGCCGCCCCTCAGTTAAGCTGGGCTTAAGGCTTCCTCCCCAGCGGATTTTGTATCCCTGTTTCAGAGGATGCAACCCTGGGCATTTTGGAAACCAGGCACACTCTGATCCCTCCATCCCAAACATTTTAATTCCATGTTTTTCCAGCCAAGGGTCTCCCACACCCTAAGACTCCAACAAGGGGAAGTTGAAGCCAGAGAAAATGAAGAATTTTTGGAGAGGAAGGTGCTCCTCAGCCCTCCTCCTGTCTCTGGTGTCAGGGATCCTGATGGATTCTGCATCTAAAGGATAAAATCACCCCAAAATCCCAGTGCTGATTAAGGTTTTGGGAACAGGGAATTTAATTTGAATTGTTCCCCTTTTCCTCCTCAGAATTTATGGGTAAAACCCACTCCATGGAAATCAACAGATGCCTCGGAATTGATTTTTCCTGGCACCGGGATTTCATCCCAAACTGTGGTTTTGCACACTCCATCATTAGCCCAGAATCATTAACCTCAGCCCGAGGAAATAATTAAATTCCATTGAATTCCAACTCCACTGAATTATTTAGTTAACGAGTCAGGAAAACCATTGCTCCAGTCGAGGGGAGAAGATGATCCGTGGGACCCAGGAGAAACGGGTGGGAATTCCATGTTCCCGAGCTGAGTTTGTGCTAATTTACCTTTTTCCAGTGAAAAAGAAGAAGGAAAGGTGGCAGTGAGGATGAAAAGGAAGAGGGAGCTGTCACTGACTTTGTCACACCCCACATTCCCCCTTCTGCTCTCTTAATATTCCTCCAATTAGGAAAAATCCTAATTAGGCCCTAATTTAGCTCTGTCAGATCGCGCTGGCCAGGCTGTCTGCCTGGGAAGAAGTCCGATTTATTTACTTCATTAATTACTCCTGATTAACCGGGTGAGTTTTCCAGGACTTTTCCATCTATTCCTGGCCCCTGCCAATCCCTCAGCTGATTTCCAGCCCTGGAAACACCTGGAAATGCCTGGAAATGCCTGGAAAATGCCTGGAAATGCCTCTGTGGGGGGCAGATTTTGTGATGCAAAGGCAGCTCAGGGGACACGTGTTCCCAAAGGAGAACTATTGGAGAATCAGGGAATTGCTGGGTTGGGAAAGACCAGCTGGATCACCCGGACTCCAATTGGAAAGCACCGACCCAGAGCAGAAACCACAGGGGCAGGACAGAAGGTGAAATTAAACTCAAATTAATGAAATGAAGCTGAAATTAAAAAAATAAAATGAAGCTCAAATTTAAAAAGGGAAGCTCACATTAAAGAGGAATATTCAATGTTGTATCGGCTCTAATCCCAAATCCCTGGACGGGGTGGGAAGATTCCTGGGAACTCTGGAACACTGAGTCCAGATCCTTGAGGAAAACAGGAGTTCACTTGGAGGGTGGAATGCTGGGCTGGAAACCCTTCCCTGCTCCGTGGAAAGGCTTCAGAGGAACTTGAGTTCGTGTTGCTTTAATGCTCCCCCGGGATCATCTTTCCTCCCCTTGACTCCCAAATCCTGGCAAAATGTCGGCATTATCGGGAACTTTGTGTGCTCTGGGGCTACTGGAAACAGGGAAAACAGTGGGAAAACTTGGGAGATGTGAGTTCACAGGAAAGGAAAGGAAAGGAAAGGAAAGGAAAGGAAAGGAAAGGAAAGGAAAGGAAAGGAAAGGAAAGGAAAGGAAAGGAAAGGAAAGGAAAGGAAAGGAAAGGAAAGGAAAGGAAAGGAAAGGAAAGGAAAGGAAAGGAAAGGAAAGGAAAGGAAAGGAAAGGAAAGGAAAGGAAAGGAAAGGAAAGGAAAGGAAGGAAAGGAAAGGAAAGGAAAGGAAAGGAAAGGAAAGGAAAGGAAAGGAAAGGAAAGGAAAGGAAAGGAAAGGAAAGGAAAGGAAAGGAAAGGAAAGGAAAGAGGAAAGGAAAGGAAAGGAAAGATGGGATTGTTTTGTGTCCAGCTGATCACCGGGTGTCCTTGGATTTAATCCCAACACCGAGCCTGGTCTGTAACTCTCAGCAGAGCATTTCTGGAGCTGCAGCTGGAAGCTGGATTTGAAATCCGTTCTGCAGATTGGACACGAGTCCTGAGCTGGGCTTTAGCTCCAGAGCTGTCCTCCCTTTTCACTAGCTCTGAGTTACCCCAGTTCCCTCCTGCCTCGTGCCAAGGAATATCAAATCCACATCGAGCTGCTGCCAGCTGTCCTGCCCTGGAGCCCAGCTCAGAACCTCTCTGCCCACTCATTGGAGAGGTTTTATCCAGCACAGGAACTGGGAGGAGCCAGAATTCCAGACGCTGTCCAGAGCCCAGCAGAGCACTCAGCAGGACCCCAGAAAATAAACAAAAATAGCTTAAGATTTCTATTTTATTGTTTGAAATCCTCCTGGAGTGGGGCACAAACACGACGGGTGTTTTCCCTGCTCTCTGTGCCCTTTTCCCATAAATCCACCAAGGTTTAGAACTATTTGGGACCTCGGGATACCCGAACTCTGCCCCAGGTGTGGTGAGACCCAGGTGATCCAAGGAAATCACATTCCCACCCCAAAGCTCTGGACTGGTTTGGGAACCGCCAGCTGAGATTGGCTTTGAACCATAAACCCTCCCCTCCAGGCAAATTTGCACCCAGTTAAAAGGGGAAATTAAATACTGAATTAGTTATTTAAATAAGCTTTTGGGGCTGTTTTGGAGGGACAGTTTAGAAGAAAGAATTGAAGTGTGGGAAAAGAGTCCCAGAAGAAAATCCCGGCTCCAATCCACCGCAGACCTCCTACAGAGCAAAGAGCAGCCTGTGAGGATTCCTGTCAGCACCGAGGAAGGAAAACCAGGATTGGGAGATTTATCAAGGACCACTAAAGGCCTCGACAGCAAAGGAGTTTGGAGTTAACCACTGGCTGAAGCACACCCAAAGGATTTATGTCTCAGGAATGTTTGTTTGATGTCTCTGAGATTTACATGGCCAAGGAGGACCTGGGGACACTGAGGAGAACATGGAATGATCAAGGAGAACATGGAAACACCAAGGAGACCTTGGAAACACTGACGAGGACATGGAATCACCAAGGAGGACTTGGGAACACTGAGGAGAACATGGAATCATCAAGGAGAACATGGAAACACCAAGGAGGACCTGGGAACACCTAGAAGGACCTGGGAACACAAGGGAGGACATGGAAACATCAAGGAGGATCTGAAAACACTGAGGAGACATGGAATCACCAAGGAGGACACGGAAACACTGAGGAGGACCTGGGAACACCGAAGAAGACCTGGGAACACTGAGGAGGACATGGAATCATCAAGAAGGACATGGAAACACCAAGGAGAACATGGAATCACCAAGGAACACATGGACTCACCAAGGAGGACATGGATATACCAAGGAAGACATGGAAACACCGAGGAGAACATGGAAACACCAAAGAGGACCTGGAAACACCGACAAAGACTTGGGAACACCAAGGAGGACCTGGGAACCCCAAGGAGGACTTGGGAACACTGAGGAGGACCTGGGAACAGCAAGGAGAACATGGGAACACCAAGGAGGACATGGATACATCAAGGAGGACATGAAAGCACTGAGGAGAACCTGAAATCACCAAGGAGGACATGGAAACACCAAGGAGGACCTGGGAACACCGAGGAGGACCTGGAAACACTGGGAACACCAAGGAGGACCTGGAAACACTGGGAACACCAAGGAGGACCTGGAAACATCAAGGAGCATTTGGAATCACCAAGGGGGACGTGTGAGAAAGAGAACTCAACCTATAAATGAGGTTTCTTAACTTTTCGCAACATCAGAACCTGGAATTAAAAACCCTTTCAGCCACTGAGTTTGTCGATTCAACCGAGAGGAATGAAGGCTTTGGAGATCTTCCCTCTCTGTGGATTTTCATGGTCTGAAAAGCAGAAAATCGTTCCCAGCGCTGTGGACGTTCCCTGACCTCCAGATGATTGCCCATAAACAGATAAACAAAGCCAACCCCTGGACGAAAAATTAGATTTTGGGAGATCTTTGCCAACTCCTTTGGCTCCAGAACAAGACAAGGAGCGGAGCTGAGGAATGATGAGGGGCAGGACAAGACATGATCTCATCTGAACCCGGACCAAGGAGAATGGAGGAGGCAGAAAAACAATTGCCTGCACTCACCCAGGAGAAGCAGGAAAGGCAAAACGGCTGCCAAAAGTCACCCCAAAGAAATAAAAGGAAGATTAAACAGCTGTTAAATCCCGGAAAAGAGCGGGATCATGGAGCAAGGAATCACAGGAAGAACTCTGCTGCTGCGGATGGGAACAGAAGAGGAACAACGGAGGAACCTGCCAGGGGTGAGATTCCCTGTCCAAGCCCAACACGTGGCTCTGGAGAAGAGGCCATGGACCCAAAAGATTCCAGGAGATTCCGTGTGAGCCAGCCAGCTGGGATACTGCAGTACAGCCAGGCTTGGAGGAGGGAGGCTCCACAGAGCTCCGGAGCATTTCCAGATGTTTACTAGGATGAGAGGAAAATGGGCACAGATCTGACAGAAGGAGGAGGGAAAAACTGGGTAAAAAAGCAGGGAACAGCTCCTCTGGTTCTTTGCCTTCTCCTTGAAGTGACCTTGGGAAAGTTTCTTCCCCCTTTTTCCAAGGTGGACAGGGCCGGGATAGTGGAAGGTGTCCTGCCCATGGAATGAGCTGGGCTCCAAGGTCCTCTCCAACCCAGCTCATTCTGGGATGGGTCCGTGATAACGACTCCATGACAATAATTCCATGACAACAATCCCATGGTAATGATTCCGTGATGACAATTCCATGGTAATGATTCCATGACAACAATTCCATGGCATCAATCCCATGGTAATGATTCTGTGATGATGATCCCATGGTAATGATCCCATGACAACAATTCCATGACAACAATCCCATTGTAATGACTCCATGATGGCAATTCCATGGTAATGATTTCATGACAACAATTCCACGGCATCAATCCCATGGTAATGATTCCATGGCATCAATTGCATGGTAATGATTCCATGATGACAATTCCATGGTAATGATCCCATGGCACCAATCCCATGGTAATGATCCCATGGCATCAATCCCATGGTAATGATCCCATGACAACAATCCCATGGCAATGATCCCATGAGAACAATCCCATGGCAATGATCCCATGACATCAATCCCATGGCAATGATCCCATGAGAACAATCCCATGGCAATGATCCCATGACATCAATCCCATGGTAATGATTCCATGACCACAATCCCATGGTAATGATTCCATGGCATCAATTGCATGGTAATGATTCCATGATGACAATTCCATGGTAATGATCCCATGGCACCAATCCCATGGTAATGATCCCATGACAACAATCCCATGGTAATGATCCCATGACAACAATCCCATGGTAATGATTCCGTGACAACAATCCCATGGCAATGATCCCATGACATCAATCCCATGGCAATGATCCCATGAGAACAATCCCATGCTACGTTTGGTGCTCCCCAGCTCCCATCTGCTCCCTTTGCTCCACAGCCCCGTGTTGGATCTGGACCAGGGTGGGCACCAGCCCCGTCATTCCTGCAGGATTTGTGGATGGATCCTGAACAAAGGAACCCCTCCCCTCCAAGTTTTCTGTTTCCTGTGGCCTTTGGGGCTGTGTTTCCAGAGGAAAATCCCACAGGAGAGGAACTGTCATCCCCGGTGGACTCAGACCTTTGGGTGGGGACAAACTCCTTGGGAAATGTCCTCAGCTCCTGGTGACAGAGGGAGGAAATAGGAGCCTGCTCTGAATCCAAAGGCTCTGGCCAAGCTCCAGCAGGATCATTCCGTTTGTCCTTCCAGGGCAAATCCCAACCCGGAACTAGGGCTTCTTCTCTCCTTCCAGACATCCCAGCTCTGATTCTTCCCCACTAAAACCCAGGAGGGATGACCCTGGATCTCCAGAGAACAGATCCTGATCCATACACCAGATCGAGAGTTTGGGATTGGCCCAGGAATGGTGGGAACACACTGAGACAAACAGATCCTGCTGGGCCTTAGTGGTGTCAGCATTATCCCAATTTTTGCATGGATGTTGCTCATGCACAGAAACATCCAAGAACGGAAAATCTGGTTATGATTTGCAATTCCAAGGATTTAAAAAAAATATGTTTCTTCCCCCGGCACAACCCTAGTGCCTGTAATTTTTATCTGCATTTAACAACAGGTTTGATTTGTTGTAATTGTAAATAATCCAGTGTTGAATTCATTTCAGTGAGAGCTGCATTTTAGGAGGGGTGTGGTTATGTTTGTTTATAAATAAATTTATGGCTTTTGCCGATTCCTTGAATTTCTGAGGAACTGTCAAATGTTCTCAGTCTTGAGTAATAAACACAAGCAAAGAGTGAGTCACGGGTTGGGGTTTTTTGGTATTTCTGCTTTGTTCCAGCACTGAAATGATAACTCAGAAATGTCTTGGAGCCAGAAAATCAGGAGGGGCAGAAGAAGAGAGCAGGAAAACGGATTAATTTTTGAAAAGTTGATATTTTGATAACTCTTATTTGGTGGGAAATGGTTACGGTGAGGTTTGACCTCTTTTGATGAGGCGAAATGAGAAAAGAACATCACAAATAAATATTGGCCGTCAAAGATTTCTTTTCAGGACAGGAGGAAATGGCCAGGGGAGGCTCAGGTTGGACACCAGCAGGAATTTCCCCATGGAATGGGTGCTCAGGCCTTGGAAGGGACTACCCAGGGAGGTTTGGAGTGCCCATCCCTGGAGGTGTCCAAGGAATTCCTGGATGTGGCACTCAGTGCTCTGGTGGGGATCAGGCCCAGCTCGGACTTGATGACCTTGGAGGTCTTTTCCAACCCCAGGGATTCTGGGATTCTGTGACCTGCATGGGATGGAGAGGAGCCCCAGCTCCTGTCAGAACCCCAGAGCCACCACATCCCCCAGCAGGTCTGAATCCAAACCTCAGGCATAGCAAAGGGAGGAGGTTTTTCCCTGGATCCCACGGGGCTGTGGTCAGGTTGTCCTCTCAATCTGAGAGGTTGATAAAGACGTGGGACACAAAGCCTGGATCCCACCTGCTCTTCCTGACTTCCCGCAGGGTTTGGGGAGATCAGTCCTGAATTAGCCCTCATGAGAGCTGCTGGTTGCTGCCGGTGGAGTCCTTCTCCTCATTAAGGTTTGGATTAATTGTCCAGAGAAGCTGTGGATGTTCCATCCCTGGAAGTGTCCAAGGCCAGGCTGGGATGGTGGGATGGTGGGAGGTGTCCCTGCCATGGCAGAGGTGGAACGAGGAGACTTTTGAGGCCCCTTCCAACCCAACCCATTCCCAAATTCCACAGCCCTGTGGAACAGGACACTGGGAGGGCAGAGTGAGCAGCAATTCCCAGTTTTAAGGAGGGACTGAAGCCGCTTTCCAGGAGCACCCACAGAGAGGGAGGGCTGGGTTACCCACCTGGGAACTGATTCCAGCCCCCAACGCCCCTCTGGGATGCGCCAATTCCGTGCCCTTGGTGGTTCCCTCTCCACCACCCCCTCTGGAAGAACGGGAATGTTGCACGTCCCAATAACCACGCCCAACCCTAAAACCGTGCTGGTTCCCTGGACTCAGGGAGAGGAGAGGACGAGCCCTGCCCATATCCACGAGCTGTTAGCCCTCCCCACCCCAGAGGAGCATTTTCCCAAGGATTCCCAAGGGAAGGAGAACACGGGAATGGTCGAACCCAAGGCGACCTTTGACCAGCAGGTCTCAGGGCCGTTCCCATCCCTGTGTGTGTCACCAGGCAGAGCCGCAGACAGAGAACAAACCAAACCCAAGCCGCTGCCCCCTCCCGGGGTGGCCTGTCCCCTCCCGGGACGATGGCACCGCGCCCTCCCTGCACGCCCCTGGCTTTCCTGGGGGACGCTCCCGTCCTCCTCGGCCACCCGCACTCTCCGGGGGATCCAAGGGCCACGCGGGGCTCTGCAGCCCTCCCCGGCGAGCTCCCAGGATCTCTGGTGTCCTGGAGCAGGTCTGGAGTGATATCCCGGCTCTGGTTTCACCAGGATATCGCGTGGATCATGGAATTCGTGGGCGGGATCACCCGCTGGCCACGCTGGTGGCTCGCTTTTTGTTTTTTTGTTTTTTGTTTTTTTTTCCCCAAATAACTTAACCTCTCATTCCACAGAACAGAGAAACTGCATGGAAACCCCCTTGGAATCCGCCACGTGGCCCGACGGTCTTTTCCCACTAAAATGCTCTCCGGGAACCATTTTCTTATCATCCTTTGGCTGAATTATTATTATTTTTTTCCTTTTCCCCTCCTCCCCTCTTCACATCACTGTCTCTCTCTCCTCCTCCACCAGGGCCGTGGGCCTGTCTCCGTCGTAAAGCCCGGAGCCGTTCAGGTACTCCTCGTCCTTGTTGTACTGCTCCGGGCCGGAGGACGGCATGGAATTCTCCGAGATGGAGCCGTTTTTGACATAACCCGGCAAATTCCGGTGGCCGTTGAGGGTCCCCGGGATGAGTCTGGTGTTGAGGTGGAGGGCCAGCGCCCCTCGCGTGGCCACGTTGGTGATGCTGGTGTGGGAAACCATTGGTCCGTAACTGTAGGTCGTGCTCCCACTCCGGGCTTTCCTCTTGAAGTCAAGGGCTAAAGTCCACCTGCTCCATGACTTCTTTATTTCTGCTTGGACCTTCGGGGGAAAAAGAAACCCAACAAACCGTGAGTGGGAGACGAAAAATGCCAGGAAAGTGTGGTGTCCATAGACAGGATGGGCGGGAAACGCTGCGAGGTCTTGGAATTTCATGGTGTTTGTGGGTCCCTTCCAACTCGGGAGATTCTGTAATTCCGTGAAGTTGGAAAGGACGATAAGTCCAATTAAAGCTGCCCTTTCCAAATGGAATGTTGGACACTGGGAAGCTTGAATGGCTGGAAAGGTGGGATAGCTCAGCCCAAGGGGTAAGGGATGGAGAGCAGCACATCCAGGACGGAATTGTGTCAATGTTCCATGAAAATCAAGTGGGAAAACCGCCTCGAGAGGCACCTGAATCCATAGAAATTTCCCCAGAAATTAGACTGGGTCTAAAGTAGGTTGCTAAAATTAGGATGAGATCAATTCCCTTTAGATCTTATCCTCGTTTGATCTGCAGAACATCAACAGTGATTTTGTAGTTTTATTTCCCCTTAAAATCCATAAATTTAGGTTATAAATTCCCCTTAAAATCCATAAATTTGGGTCATAAATTCCCCTTAAAATCCATATATTTAGGTTATAAATTCCCCTTAAAATCCATAAATTTGGGTCATAAATTCCCCTTAAAATTCACGAATTTCATTTTATCCCAGTCTGTGGAAGTTTTTCCCTGGGGTGCTGCCGCTGACCATCCACTTCCTTAATTAGCAGCAATAGAGGGAATGAATGGAAATGAGGAAATTAAAGTGTATTATTCTGGAAATAGATAAAAAAGTCAAAAGAACCTGGAAAAATCCAGATTTTTTTTTTTTTTTGTTGATTAGTGACTCTATCAATCCATTTTTCTTCTTAATTTGAAATGAAGCAGCACTAAGCAGCACTTGTGCTAGGAAATTAAAAATGCCACTTTATTTTTCCTCCATTAGCTGCTTCCAGTAGCTCCTTTATCGGTGCCACATTGACCTGGGGGTTTTCCACCGGGAAAAAAAAAAGAGAATTTGAATTTTTTATGTGGACTGAGAGACCTTGGGCTGCAGAATAAGGTTGTTTGTTGTCGAAAAATGAGGATGTGCTGATGTGCATCCACCTGGGCATGGAATTAACCCGAGAAAGGAGGGAAGGAAGACGTTCGTGACTCACCTCTCCATTGCAAAAACAGTATATGATGGCAACAAAAAATCCCTGGAAGGAGGGAAAAAACAACAAATCAGTGGGAATGTGGGGAAATTTGGGTCTCTTTCCTGCAACCCAGAAAAGAGAACCCCCCCAGGCTTCTCTGAGACTGGGGGAAGCTCAAAACCTCAAAAATGCGTGTGAGAAATGCGGGGTTGTTTGGTGGGGCAGGAGAGGGAAACAGAAAATTCCCTTGGGATGGGAATTCCTGAGGCAGCCGAGTGTCCTGGGGGACAAGAGGCCAACGGGACCCTGGGGTGCATTGGGAAGAACTTTTTTTTTTTGCTGGATGCCCTGCCCCTTTCCTCGTTGCATTTTGCAAACAGAAAACAGATTCGAGGGGAAAATATTTCCAAATCCTCCTCATGGGTGAATTCCAGCGCACTGGAAACCCAGCCCTGCTTCCAGAGGCAGCCTTGCACCCACACCTCCCTCCTCTCCCCGCTGAAATTCCCGTGGTTTCCCGGAGTTCCCATACCTGGAAAGAGTTGAACAGCATTTCATAGTGCATTTGAACTTGCCAAAGAATCCCTGACACGTCTGTGTATGGCATAGCCATGAAAACAATATAGTGAACGCCGAACAGAGGCATGAGGACGAGGGTAGATTTCAGCAGCTTCCTGGAAAAAACATAGGGATACAGCAGGAATTAGAGCGTGGATAAACATCACCAACCCAGCCAGGTTTGGTGGCATGAGCTGCTTGTGGTTTTCTCCTTGTCCCCTTGGATGTGGGATGTTTGCACAGGTGCTGTGGAATTCCAGAGGGAATTCCAAGCTGCTGCTCCGTGCTCCAGTGTGTGCCAGTCCGACCCTCCACGTGTCCTTGTGTGATGCTGGAGGTGACAACACTGAGATGCCTTTTCCAGCCTCAGACCAGCTCCGGGTTTGGGTCAGGATCATGGATGGAAGGTGGAAAGGAATGAAAGTGATGCCTTCAGTTTTCCCTTCCCTGTATTGCAGCCCCTGCACTGCCCAGGGTGCAGCTCTGAGCTCACACTCAGGCTCACTCAGCTCTCTGCACACAGCAGCCACACAAAACAAATCCTTCTCCTGCTGCACACCAAGGACAGCTGGCACAAGTTCTCAGGCCCCAGAGCACAACCAGCGGTGGCTGCAGGAGAAAACAAGAAGGATGGGACTGCATCACCTGCAGCTGGCATTGGACAATCCCACCCCAAAGTGCCAATGGACCCAAACTGATCCAAGGGGGAGGCCTGGGCAGCGTTTGTCCATTTTGGGCCCATTTTGGGCCCCCCTTGGGTGCAGGCCTGGCCAGGCTCTTGTGCTGCCCAAGGTGTGTCCTTCAAGGGCTTTGAATAAATCTCTGCTTTATTCTCCAGCTCTGCCCAGTCTCTGCTCCAGCTCAGCCCTCCCAAGGAATTTGCGATGCAATTCCAGCCCTCAGGCTCCAAATCCCCTTATCCCTTAGGGATGGTTCTCCATCTTCACGTGCTCCTGCACAGCCCACAGTGGCTGGCACTGCTGGGGCAGGAGGTGGAGAATTCACTTCCAGAGGTCTTTTCCGACCTCAGCCCCTCCACTGAGGCAAGACAGGAAAATGCACCCTGGAGCAGCGGCGCCTGTGCAATGAGCAGATCTGGAGGAGAGGGAAGGGAATTGGGAGTGGAATTACTCCAGGTACCCAGGGGAGGAGGACAGAGACGAGGTGAGCACTCCTGGGAGGTGCTTTGGGATTTGGCATCACTTGGAAAAGCTCCTTTTCTCAGGAAGCAGCTCTGCCTGAGCGCAGCATCAGTGCTGGGGACTCCAAGGAGGCACCACAACCCGGAGTATTTGGCTGGGCTGGCTCCGGAGGGAACCAGCTTTGCCTGGAAGTGACACTAATTGAGGGATTAAACCTCGTGCCAAGAGTTCCAGCAAGCCCCCGAGCGCGGCAGGGGCCGGGAAGGGCTCCCAGAAAGCCCCGGCACCGCCTCTGTCCAGCGCCTGCAAACCACCGAGGGGATTTAACACTCCAAAAGGAGCGGGCCCCATCCAAACCATAATTAATGGCAAAGCTTCGGCCGGGAGAAGTAAATAAATGGATAAATCAGAGCCCTGACAGGGCAGCGAGGGAAACTGGGAGGTGCTCTCCTGCCAAATCTCCCTCCTGCCTCGGATGTGTGTTTGGGGAGGGAGGTGGGAGCAGGGAGCTCGGGGTTTGCATCCCAAATCCCTGCGCCCTCCCCGCTTCCCAAGGGTCCCGTTGGGCAGTCCAGGAGATCCCGAGAAGCCTTGGGAGCTCTCAAGCAGCTGTGGTGTCCCAGCAATCCGAGTTTTCCATCCAGTTTTTGACTACAAATAACCTGAATTATCAAGGGAGACGAGCTGGCGGTACAAAGGAAAACCAAACGAAAAACAAAATGAAATTGGAATATTTTTTTTTTCAGTTCAGCCAAGTCCAGCTGAAACACCCGCTCAAGGGAAAGTTTAACAAATAGGCCAAGCTTAGCAAAGCACAGGAGGGAAATAAAAATAGGCAAATAAACAGTGTCGAGTTTTACCGCCTTCAACAGCACAAATAACTTATTACTTTTGCACTTTTGGTCCAAAAACTGCCTGAAGAGCTGGAACTCCTCCCTAACCCCCATCAGGCTGGAACTGAAAGGTTTAGGAGAGTTTTAAATTGCTCTGGGTCATTCTGCATCACCACATTTGGAAGACAACAAACTTTCCCCGTTATTTCAGGTGGCACCCGTGTCACCCTGGGCTTTCCCCACAGCCAGGGGTGAACCTTGGCTTTGTCCCATCCCGGAACGGGGACAGGGCAGGTGACATCTGTAAGGGCCTGGACGAGAGGTGTGGGACTCCCAAAATAATAAAACTGCTGCTTTATTGCACAGATGGAATTACAGCGATCTTGGGTCGTGGATGAGAAGAGCAAACCCAAAGTTCCCAGTCCCAACTGAAAGCGTTCTTGAGAGACCCCTAAGTTCTGGTCACAACACATTATATCTCTTTTTCTGTGCTGAAAATGCTAATTTATGACATCCAACCAGTAAATGACACAAATCCTGTAGAATCTACACACAGCCTATTGGAAGTCCCACACTACCATACTGTGTTACATTTTAAACCCTAAAAGCTGCTTTCTAGATATTTTTTCCTCTTCCCAACCACATTGGCAGGGTCCCCCCGACCTTTGGACCTTGGAATCCCTTTATTTGCCAAGGGTATTGTTCAATCCAGAGGGATTCTCCTTCAGCCGGCCAAACCATTGTTTTCCCGTTGTTCAGTAACTCTCAGCTCGGTATCCTACATCTCAAAGCTCGCCTTCATTTCTACTTCACTCATAGGTTTAATATCCTCAAAATCTTTTGCCAACAATCACATTTACAGGGCTCTCCTGTTTCATCTTCCCCAGCAACACTCACCTGTACTGTTGTCTCGAGTCGCACCTCCCTGCGTTTGTCTCCCGGAGCTTGGTGGCGAGGACTCTGATAATATTGATAAAGAGAATAAAATTTACCTGCAGGGAAAAGGAGACAAACAACAGAGAAATGAGAGCAGTTAGGAAATCCATGGGAATGGTGGAGCTGCTCGGTTGGTGAGGCAGGGGCTGGGACTGGGAAGGGACGAGCATTCCAGGGGTGATTCCAGGGTTTTTAACCTTCAGGGAGCATGGAATGGCTCACAAGGTGTGGACATCTCATGTGGAATCATCTGAGCCAGGCAGCCCGGCAGGCACCTGGAGAAGGCCAAAATGAGGGTTTATTTGTCTTTCACAGCCCAGCCGGGATTAAGATCCCCTCGGGATACCAGGAGCACCCGTAGGATGTCTCCCCACATTTCCACCTGCAAAAGGGAAGAGAAAAGAGGAAGGAGGAAAAAAACAGGAAGCAGGAAACAAGAAACAGGAAACAGGAAACAGGAAACAAGAAAGAGGAAGCAGGAAACAAGAAAGAGGAAGCGGGAAAGAGGAACAAGCCAAATGCTCCACGGTGAAGACACAGAGTGGACCCAGCTGGAGATGACAGCTCAAGAGGGCAGGAGGGCAATGAAACTGTGGATTCCTCCCGTATTTCTACCGCCGAGCTTCTTCTGGGAAGTGTTTGGGGTGGAGCAGACAAGGACAGTCCGGGAATGTCATCTCCTGCCTTTCACAGAGACACATCTGTGAGCCCAACTCGTGGCCAGCTGCTCGAGGTAATCCCAGTGGTGCCTGAGCACCTTGGGACAGGCTGTCCCGGGAAGAAGAGGAACCCCCATCCCGGGAAGAGGTGGAATCCCCATCCCGGGAAGCGGTGGAATCCCGTGTGGGTGTGGCACTTGGGGACAGGGGTTTGTGGTGACCACGGCTGGGGAATGGTTGGACTTTGTGGGAACTCCAGATGCTGAGAATTTTGGACTCTCTGTGCTGACAGAACTCCAGAGAAGCACTGTGTTTGAACTGAGACCTTAGAACAGGCTTCCAAAAAGGAGTGACAGTACTGGGATCATGGGGATGTGGTTTGGATGGTATTGTGCGATCTCACAGGGTGAAAAACTCAGATTTGGGATTTTGGTGTATGGTGATGTACGGGAGCCAAGATGGAGAACTTTGGGCGTGGACTAATTGTCTTTTTGCACCTTCTTCCTTCTTCTTCTTCACAAATCTGGGTGGTTTTCTGTTATTGGGTGAAAGAGGTCCACACTGCAGGTTTCGGGTGATCACAATTGGATTAGAAGTATAAATAATACAGATGTCAACTGTTTATTGGATGACTGTGGCTTAAACAGCCTTGAGTAGGCGCCATCACAGCTCACTTTAGTGACTTGTCAGAGACAGCTCACGTGTGGTGAGTTTGCAATAGACAAGGATCACAAATTTCAGAGTGAGACTTCAACAACAACGTCTCCTGAGTTTTATTCACCCTGACCTTGGAGCAGGAAGGAGACAAGAACTCCAGCAGGACTTGATCTGGGAGAACGTTTCCAACCCTCACGACTCCATGATTCCAATCTCGTCCTGCACGAATGCACCAAGGAAAATTCAATGGAGAGGAGAGGTGGGCTGGCACCGGGGAGATTCCCATCTCCATGGAGCTCTTCAGAGCTTGGTTTCCCTGGATTCCACCAGCTGCTGGCCCGGCCAAACCCATCTGTGGGATTATGGAGAGGGTACAGGCAGAACCTCCTGTTGATCCATGTGGCTGGATAACGCCCATGGATTCCTCTGGAGCCTTCACCCAGTTACCACACACAGGTTTGGGGTTTTAGGGAGCATTGTGAGCCTCCAGCTGGACAGTCCAGGAGACCTCCTTGGATTCGTTTTGGTCGGAGCCAGAGCAGATCCGTGCTCCAGCATTTCCATGACAGAGATCCCACCACGACCACTGAAGAGTTGTTCCCACGGTCAGTTATCCTTCCTGGAAAAACCAGGAATTCCCTGAGCTGCTGGACCAGCAGGGCCTGCTTTGCCATGGCTTTGTCTCCTGTGTTGGATTCCGTCTCCTCTGAGGAGGTGGAAGCTCATTTGGAGCTGCTCTCCACAAAAAGAGCAGGGAAAGTTGGGCCATGCCCTTTCCATCACTGGGATATGGGTGAAAATTCTCTCCCATGTCCCTTTCCCTGCTTTCATGGGGTCTGTGGGAATTTTACATCCCTGCAACCCCATTCCCTGAGTTCCACTTGGCTGAAATTTCCTGACTGGCACAGGAATTATGAGGGAGGAACGGACAGACCGACAGGCAGGGAAGCACAGAGCCTGGGGGCCTTTAATTCCTTGGAAACCATCTGAAAGGGAAAAACCGAGCAGGATTTATGTCTCTATAGGAGCTTTTCCAGCTTTAAAGCCTCCAAAGCGGGATCTTGTTCTGCATTTTTCGGCAAAATTAAAGACGCCCGACCTTATCACACCCAGGAGGGAAACCCCTCTGATTTCCCCAAATGTGCTAAATCTGAAAAGAAATCCAGATGAAGGAATCACATCCAAATTAGCAGAAAGTGGGGAGATTTTAGACCTCTCAGCCTCCAAAACCTCATCCAGAACACGCAGGACTTGGTCCAGCAATGTGGGAATGGCAGAGGCAGCCAAGGGAACAATACGAGCCCACAGAAATTAAACAGACACAACCCAGGGAATGTTTTTGCATAATAAACAGCTGCATTTGCAAGTGGAGGAGCCTTATTTTTCCAAGGATGAGCCTCAATTGGGCTCTTTCTCCTCTGCTAATTGGCCTTTAAATGAAATGCGATGGGGTTGCTGGAACTGGTTTAATTGAACCGCCTGAACGTTCTTCTCCAGCCTCCCCTGCTCCATTTCCAAAGACGTGGTCTCGGTGATGCCTCTCTTCCAAGGAATTGCTGCAGCCAGGTGGAGAATTTCCAGCAGAAGGATGGAATCCAGCCCCTCCACAAACCCCAAAAATCTCACCTCGCGGCGCAGATGAGCGCACCCACCTCGGAAAATTTCCTACTCTTTGCGTGTCTGGTGCTCTTCTCACCCACATTGGGCACCTTCCAAGGCCTCCTGGTTTGTGAGGCAGGAGGAGGAGCCTGGTCCCAGACCCTCTGGGCTGTGGAGAGATTCCTACCGACTCCACTCAGGGATGAGGGGAAAGGGAGACGGGATTTGGGGGAATGCACCAGCTCCTTTAGGTGGATCCCATCAGGAGACTGAGCAACAGAGAAAGCCAAATGAAGAGAGGGGGAAGAGGGCAATTAATGAATTAATTAGGACGTAATCGAATTCACCTGGTGTGGATGATTAAATCTTACAGAGCCCTCCCCAGCTTTGGAGAGCTCCTATCATCGGATCCTTTCTTTCCCCTCTGGCTCCTTCGTGAGGGTTGGAATAATCCATCCTCAGTGGTTGATGATCCAATCAAAGTTGGGATGGTTTCATTTCCTGTCCCACCTCAGGCTTCCCAAGCTTTTATCAGTTCAGAAAGAATGGGATGACCCTGAAACATGCCTGGGAAAAGCTTCAGTCCAGCTAAAGACTCCAAATTCCACCTCTTCCCACTGGAGATGCCTGGTGAGGACGTGTTATGACCCCTGAGAGTTTCCAGGATCATCTGGGTTGGAAATATCACCTTGAATGTTGGGTTCACTGATGATTTCAGGGCCTTAGCCCCAAAAATGTGGGATTTTTCTCTCCTTGAAGTCACTCACAAACCCTTCTGCCATATTCAGCTGCCAAAATTCCCGGGAGGACAAAGATAAACCCCTCAAAGTGGATATGTAGGGATTATTGTAAGGCAGGATTTTGGATAACAGGGTGATTGGAGCAGGAAATCCTGGATCAGCTCTTCCCAAGGACCCGAGGTGCTCCCCACCCCCTCCCTCATCCCAGACTCACCACGATAGCTGCCAGGATGGGCACCTGAATAATCCACTTCAAATTGCCAGCACTCAAGTCCCAACACCTGAGGAGAGACCGACATCCTGTCAGGAGAGCACTGGAAGAGCGATCGACTTGGGAATTTTGTTGGGAAAATCCCCCTGGAAGGATGAGTTCCTCCAAAGCCTGGTGGAGGGATCTCGTTCAAACCCTGCCTGCACTCAGTGGGACTTTGGGATATCCCTTGTCCTGCTGTTACGCCACTAAAAAATGAGAATATTCCTGTGGTTGGGATGGTTCTGCTCTCCAGAGGGGGAAGGTTTTTCCACACTCATCCAGACTTGTCCCTTCCGGGCAGGAACAGATCCTTTCCCACTCCTCCACTTCCTCACCAGAAAAAAAAAAAAATCCCTACATGAAAAGTAATCCAGGTTTCATGCACACAGGAGAGGCTGAACTGATGCAGGATCACGGAATCCCGGAATGTGTTGGGTTGGAAAGGACCTTAGAGATGATTTAATTCCAAATCCTTGCCATGGGAGAGGAGTTGCTCCAAGCCCTGTCCAGCTGCCCTTGGACATTTTCAAGGACGAGGCAGCCACAGCTTCTCCAGGTGACCTGTGCCAGGGCCTCCCCTCCCTCACAGGGAAGAATTTTTCCCGATATCCCATCCATCCTTGACCTCTGGCAGTGGGAAGCCATTCCCTGTGCCCTGTCCCTCCAGTTCCTGATGAATGATCCCTCTCCAGCTTCCCTGGAGGCCTCTTCAGCCCTGGATATGTCCCTGCTCACGGCAGGGGGTTGGATTGGGGGACCTATAAAGGTCTTTTCCAGCCCAACCATTCCCTGGGAAAAGCTTTGGTCCAGCTACAGACCCCAAATTCCATCTTTTTTGACTGGAGATGCCTGGTAGGAACATGTTACGACCCCTGAGAGTTTCCAGGATCATCTGGGTTGGAAATATCGCCTTGAATGTTGGTTTCATTGATGATTTCAAGGCCTTAGCCCTGAAAATGTGGGAATTTTCCCTGTGATTCCCCCCTGGAATAAACGTGCCCAGCTTCCCCTGGGGACTGGTGGTGTCTGACCCGCGGAGGTGGGGACACTGCTGGGTGTCCACACCCTCCTGCCCTTGCAGGGTGACCCAGCCAAACCCCCCAAAATCTTTATCTCCGTCCACCTTCAGCCCACATCCCAGTGAGGACTGGAAGGGCTGGTTGGAGACGCAGATATTGGGATTTTGTTGGGATGTTGGGATGCAACCCTCCACCTGCCAAGAAGGGACAGGCTCTACCTGCTCCCAGGAGTTTCCAGCAGCCGTTGGAAAAGCTGACTCGGCGTTAATTATTCTGCTGGGATTCTCCCCAGCTCTGGAGACAGGAATGCCACAGGCTTTTCCTTGTCTGATCCAGGTGACCCCCACCTGGCATTTTTCCAGGGTGTCAGCTCCTCAGGGAGGCTGGAAAGCCACCGGTGCTCCCTGCGAGGATGAGCCGGTGTCACAGACGTGTCACCCTGCAGTGGCTCTGCTGACCCCTTGCCCAAGCCTGGAGCTGAAATCCCCTTGGGAAAGCAGTGTCTTCCCATGCAGAACCATTTGGGAATGCCGGAGGACCCTCTGCTGGAGGACCCTGGAAACGTGGAAGCCCTTGGGTGGTCAAGCCTGTGAATTTTGGGAGAAAGGGTCATAAAGTACTGGAATGGTCTGCCCGGAGAGGGGGTGGAGTCACCATCCCTGGATGTGTTTAAGGAAAGCCTGGATGTGGCACTGGTGCCGTGGTTTAGTTGAGGTTAGGGCTGGGTTGGACTCAATGATCGTGGAGGTCTCTTCCAACCCAGTGATTCCATGATTCTGCATGATTCCATGATTTGGGGATGGGCTTGGAGCAGCCTGGGATGGTGGGAGGTGTCCCTGCCCACAGCAGGGCTGGAGTGGGATGAGCTTCAAGGTCTCTTCCAACCCAAACCATTCTGGGATTGCAAATCCATGGAGCAGTTACAGTTCTACCACCCCTCCCACCATCAAACTTCTCTGACTGGTGAGGAGGTGCTGCAGCTGCTGTGTCCCAAAGTCATTCCCGCTGTTCCAGGATTTTAAGGATTCCTGTCCCTTTACCCCCAGGGATAACAACTGCAGGTATTCCCATTCACTGAACCCTGCAAAATGGAAGGAAAAATCCTCCTTCCCTTCCATCCACCACCCTCCTCCAAAAGTTGATGGCACCAAAGTAGAATTCCAGCTTTGCCAGGGCCTTTTTTTCCTTTTGGATTCACCTGTAAATCCCACAAAACCTTGCGGATAAAAAGGGGAGAAGGGAAGCCAGCGGGACTTACTCTGTGTCGGCCAGAGTGGCTCTGACGCTGGCCCACACTGTGACAAACACAGCAGGGAGTCCTGCAAGAGAACACAGGCGACACGAGGTCAGTGCGGCACCAAAATTCCAGGCAGAGCGGTTTAGGGGAAGGCGGAAGGAGCGGGTTTTAATTATTCAGGAATAACTGAGACTTGAAGAGGCTGAGCTTCCACGTCTAAGAGGCAAACTGGTTCAGTTTGGGGTGATTGAGGGTGTCCAGGGAAGGAAAAGGAGTTGGGAAGAGTCTGGAGATTTCCTGAGGGAGCTGGGAAAGGGCTGAGCCTGGAGAAAAGGAAGCTCAGGGGGGACCTTGTGGCTCTGCACAGCTCCTGACAGGAGGGGACAGCCGGGGGGGGTCGGGCTCTGCTCCCAGGAACAGGGACAGGAGGAGAGGGAACGGCCTCAGGCTGGGCCAGGGGAGGCTCAGTTGGATACTGGGAAGATTCCTTCCCCAAAAGGGGCTGTAACACATCCCAGGGCAGGGGTGGAGTCCCCATCCCTGCAGGGATTTCAAATCCCTGTGGATGTGGCACCTGGGGACATGGTCAGGGGTGGCCTTGGCAGTGCTGGGGGATGCTTGGACTCGGTGATCTCCGAGGCCTGAGAGTGCTGGAACTGAGAGACTGAAAATGGCTTTGGCCAACTCATCCTGTGGGAAGCAGAGAACTCTGCTCTGGAGCCAGGCTGGGAGAGCTGGGAATGTTCCCCTGGAGAGGAGAAGGCTCCAGGGAGAGCTCAGAGCCCCTGGCAGGGCCTGAAGGGGCTCCAGGAGAGCTGCAGAGGGACTGGGGACAAGGGCTGGAGGGACAGGACACAGGGAATGGCTCCCACTGCCAGAGGGCAGGGCTGGCTGGGAGATTGGGAAGGGATTCCTGGCTGGGAGGGTGGGGAGGGTCCGGGCTGGGATTCCCAGAGAAGCTGAGGCTGTCCCTGGATCCCTGGCAGTGCCCAAGGCCAGGCTGGAGCAGCCTGGGACAGTGGGAGGTGTCCCTGCCATGGCAGAAGGTGGAAGGGGACGATCCTCAAGATCCCTTCCAGACCAAACTATTCCATGATTCCATGATTCCAATGGTTTTATGCAGCACACCTTCTCCAGGATATTTCCTCCTTTCCTTCACATTGAGGAAAGGCAGAGCAGGAGTCAGGCTCAGTTTCTCCCAGAAAATCCCCGGATGGACTGGAAGCTCTGGTAAATACGAGAGAGCTGCTGCGCGAAGCAGAGAAACGCTAAAATTTAGGATTACGCTTCCAAAATATCCAGCCAAAGGTTCATTCCCAAATGACCCATCCTGATTTCAGCACCACAGGCCATCACCTTTTCCCTGTGAAACGTGGAAAAAAAAAATTCCCCAAGATCCAAATGCAACCTTGTATTTATTTTATTTAGGGTCCAGTTATTTGTACAACTGAGTCCCCTACTGGCTTCCCTTAAAAAGCAGCATCCAATCCACAGTAGCTTCCACAAATTCGGGAAGAATGACCCCTTTCAGGTGGGGAAAAAAAATTATTAAAAAATAAATAAAGGCGACATTTATCAGCGGGGACTGTGAAGAGGCTGTTCCCAGTCTAAGCTCGCTGGGGCTCGGGGATAAGCCCAGGCTTAACTTTCAGCATGCACTTAAGTCTCATTAGGGTGCTTAAAGGTTTTCCTGACCACGGGGTGTGGGGCAGGGACGGCTGTGTCCCAAACCCGGGGACAACGGGGCCCTTATCCCGGCCGGGAGCTGGGAATGCCGAGGTAATATAAGAAAGCATAAATAATTAAACACAGAGCCTCACTCAGGCCCAGCGCTCCTACAAAGCCACATTTGTGAGGAATTCGTCCCGCTCCACAATTCCCTGTGCTGCTGGCACTGGGAAGAAAATCCTTGACCTGGCACTCTGGGAATTTGGAGCGAGGGAAGTGAGGGCTCGGGGAAGGTGACAGGCACCAGCTCTTCCCTCCTCCCTGGTATCCACCTATCCATGAGAGCAGGGCAGGCTCTGGAAAATCATCCAAGGTTTAAGTGGACTGGAGTTTTTGGTGCTCTTAGAGCTTGTATCCACTCAGGAACTGCCATGTTGAAAAGCTGTCCCTGAAATATTGGATATTCCCACTACAGCGAAGCTCTGAGTCTGAAGGACGGATTTTTTTGGGGAGATTTGGATATATTTGACAGGGATTTGTTCCTCTCTTGCCTGTCCTGAGCTTCAGAAGAGAAGATGGGAAATCCACAATTCCCATTCTGACTAATCTTGTGCCGACTTCGAGCTCCCGAGCAACAATAAAATACCCAGGGGAAAACAATTATCCCTAAAAATCCCAGCATGTAGATGGATGGATGGATGGATGGATGGATGGATGGATGATGGATGGAGGGATGGATGGATGGAGGGATGGATGAGGAATGAATGGATGGATGGATGGATGGATGGATGGATGGATGGATGGATGGATGGATGGATGGATTGATGGATGGAGGGATGGATGGATGGAGGGATGGATGGATGGATGGAGGGATGGAGGGATGGATGGATGGATGGGTGGATGGATGGATGGAGGGAGGGAGGGAGGGAGGGATGGAGGGATGGAGGGAGGGATGGAGGGATGGATGGATGGATGGATGGATGGATGGATGGAGGGGTGGATGGATGGATGGAGGGATGGATGGATGGAGGGATGGATGGATGGATGATGGATGGATGGATGGATGGATGGATGGATGGATGGATGGATGGAGGGATGGATGGATGGATGGAGGGATGGATGGATGGAGGGATGGATGGATGGATGATGGATGGATGGATGGATGGATGGATGGATGATGGATGGATGGATGGATGGATGGATGGATGGATGGATGATGGATGGATGGATGGATGGATGGATGGATGGATGGATGGATGGATGGAGGGATGGATGGATGTAGGGATGGATGGATGGATGGATGGATGGATGGATGGATGGATGGATGATGGATGGATGGATGGATGGATGGATGGATGGATGGATGGATGGATGTAGGGATGGATGGATGGATGTAGGGATTGATGGAGGGATGGAGGGATGGATGGATGGATAGATGGGTAGATGGATACATGGAAGGACGGATGGATGTCCTGCCCCGGCTCCAGCCCTGCCCCTGCCATGCCGTGAGCGACTTGTACAGAATCCACATTGTATGCGCTGTGCATTTCCAGCCACACACACAGTGTGTACAATGCAGGTGCTGTAAAGTCAGGAATCTCCCCAGCAGCTGGAAAATGGGATGGATCTGCTGGCCACCCCACCCCCTCCAGGGCTTCTCCCATATCCGTGTCTCCCAGCAGCTGGAAAAATGGGTTTCATGCGTGCGGAGTGAGGGAGCGGCTGCTGAAAGGGAGTTTAGGAATAAAGACCTTGCCTAGGTCTGGGAATTCTGGTCTCAATTCCCTGGGATTTAAAAGCCTCTCTGAAGAACAATGCCTGCGTTTTATGACTCCCTCTGTGCCTCTTATTCCTGATGTTAAATGGGAATAATAACAATACTTTTAAGGCCTCTGGTCCTGCCTGGTACAGATTTTTCAGGGATGGGTTATTCCTGCTTGGATAAACACGCAAGGCTCATCATCACGGATTTTCGGAGCGCCTCCCACCACCCTTTTTATCTTTTCCAGGTGTCCCTGCAACCCAAATTGTCTGAAATCCAGGGCAGCCCAGCCCTGTGTGTGGGAATTAACGCGGTGTGAAGGAAAAACGCCAATGGAGTCAGCTTGGGTTTCCTGGCTGTTGGTCATGGCTCCTAAACTTCCTTCAAAAAACAGCTGCAGGGAGCTGGGAGTCTCCCAAGGGATTTATCGCTGCCCATAATGCCGTTATTTATTTATTTTGGGTGGGTGCTGGCATGGGAGGAGTCCCTTTCCGCCAGCAGGGTCTCCGCTGGGAGAAGGGAATTGAGGACTTTGATGGAGCTCGTGCCAGCGAGGATGTGGATTGGAAATCCACCGGACAGAAATCCACGGACACGACATCAGAGAATTGCTCTTTGTCCTGATTTTCCCAGAAATAAGATGTCGTGGGGTGATTTTCGCTCCCACCTTGGAGGTTTCCAAGGCAGGACGATTTCCGTACTGATCATTGCCAGAATATCCTGGTTTTGGGGGCCAATCTGCCTTTTCCACGGAATAATTATTTCCCCCTGATCCCCTGCCGCCCATCGCTGCGGCGTGGGCAGGATCCAGTGCCCGCTGCAGGGAACTGGAATCTTTCCACTGTCTCCAGTGGCTCCTGGATTGCTTTGCCCTTCCCAGTGCCCAGAAATTATCCAAACAATCCGCCGGAGCGGGTGCCTGTGTGGACGTTATCATCCCAATCCAAACAAAGCAGCCCCGGCTGCCACCGGCGGAGGGATCGTGTGTTCCCATTCCAGAGGAATTTCCCGGGGGCAGCCTCAGGCTCCTGGAAGCCCGGGGGTGCTGGCTGTTGTGACAGGTGTGACTCCAGCCCCTCGGCAGCTCCGACAGGACGATTATTCCCTGGCAGCGCTCAGGAGAATGGATGGGAGCAATCCCTGCCTCTCCCAATGTTTCCCTTTGGTTTTTGCTCGTTAAACACATGGCGTTATTTTCCAGCTGCTCCCCTCCCGAATTCCCTCTGGGGAATTGCTTCCTTAAGTCTGCTCTTTGCAGTTTAATGTTATTTTTTTGTTGCTGTTGTTTTTTTGAGGGGGGATTTTTACAGAGCCTGAAGGTTTGGAGGAGGATGAGTTTATTTCTCTTCTGTAATTTAATTTAGCTGGGGTTTTGTTCATTTGCTTTAGCAAGGAGGTGCCATCCAAAGCCCTCCCTGTCCCTCAGCAGCTGAGATAAGAAATGCCAAATCCCCAAAATAGAATCCCAGAACGAGGGCCCTTAAATCCCATCTCATTCCACCCCCTGCCAAGGGCAGGGACAGCTTCCCCTATCCCAGGTTGCTCCAAGCCCCATCAAATATCTCATAATTTGTTGATTTTCCCAAAATTTTTCCAGCCATGCAGGACTAGGCGTTTCCTGAGAGACGGATTCCCACTTTGGAATATTTCTGTATTTACACTTCCCATCTTTATCATCTCTCAGCACCAGCGGTTTCTGACCTGTGGAGCAGCTGAACAGGAGGTTTGGGAAAGAGCTTCTTCCCCATGTCCCATTTGGGAAGGAGAAAGGCTGGGGAGAGCCCTGCCCCCGAGTACTGAATCCCAAAAATCCGCAATCCTTCATAAACTCAGTTCTGCGTCCCCTGCCTTGCTCTAAGCCCTGCCGGGAGAGAGACCCACCGACATTTTTCCATAAAAATCCTGTTCTGGAATGGGGGTGGGGTGGTGCACCCCTGAACCTTGTCCTAAAGTGCAGCCAGGATGTGGCCAGGTGGATTTGGGGTGTGGGATTCGGGACCACGGCCCCCCTGGCCAGGTTTTCCTGCTGCAATTCCTGTTTAAACCCGCACCCCATTATCCTTTCTTACATCCCCAAGGATCATCGGAAACATTCCCCGTTCTCCTCCCCACCTCCGGGCTCCGAGACAACTGTGGGCCGTTGTTTTATTGTCCCAGCACCTCGTAACTCCTGGGGAGCCAAAATTAAAGCCAGGAGGGAACAGAAATCTCATTCTCCTCTGAAATGTGCGTGCCGGCAACGTCTTCTCCTAACGAGCCCCTTCCCTGCACCACATCCCGCCCCTTTCTCGTTGCTCAGGGAAAAGATGCCCAAGTTGAAAGAGAAGGAAAACAAGAAAGGCTTCCCCGCAAATTGCAGGTTTCCAGTGGTGTTCCGAGGCTCAGGAGACCTCAAGGATTTGAACCAGCTGAGGTCTGAGGGAGGAAATCGGAGCTCGGGGCTCTCATTGGGAGCAGATGCTCAAAACCTCCCACAGATTTCTGCCCCTCCAGCCCAGCGCTGGTTTCTCAGCAGGAGATCCTGGGAGCAGACGGGGATGAATCCCTGAAATTTGGCTGGCTCATCCCAAATTTAGCCCTCACGTTTCCTGCCCTGGAAGGGTGGCGGAATGTGGGGGTGGTGAGGCACCACCTGAGATCCGTGGCTGCCTCCAGATCCCTGGCAGTGCCCAAGGCCAGGCTGGACAGGGCTTGGAGCACCTGGGACAGTGGGAGGTGTCCCTGCCATGGCAGGGGTGGCACCGGGTGGGCTTTGAGGTTTCTCCCAACCCATCCTGGGATTCCCTGGCTCTTTGTGCTGCCTCTCCAAGCCTGATCCTTGTGGAGACCCTGGAAGAGCCACCACAATCCTGGAATGACAAACGCTTCCCAGGAAAAACCCATCCCTGCAGGAGTCCCCTGACGCTCCCCCTGCCTCCACCGCCTCTCCCACATTTCTGCACATCCACGGTTTCTTTCAGGAGCCGCCTCCATGAGGCTTTTCCAGGCCAGCCCCGAGGAGCTGCCGTGACTTACCCCAGCCAAACAATGTGAATCCCCAAAGATATTTCTTCTCTGAGAAAAATGCCATGAAGATGAGGCTGTGGAGATAGAGCCCTTCCACCAGGATCCAGTAGTAATTGGTTGCCAGGAAGTAGAGGAAGAAGGTGACAGCTACCTTACAGCCCACCTGCAGCGACCACAGAAGGACAGAGAAGGGACACGGGGTGAAATTCCTGAGCTGCACCGACACATCGAGGTGGGGTGGGAAAAGGAAAAGAATCAAATCAGAAAATCCTCTTCCGGGGTTTTTCTGAGGTGGGGAAATCTGTGGAAGAGCAGGAAAGACCAACAGCTGGGAAAAACTCCTGAGCCAAAGATGACTTTTCTTACAGGAGGTGAGTTGGGAAGTGAGAAAAAGAGATGGTGTCCTGATCCTGCTCCCTCACAACCCTGTGATGCGGGGCTCACACACTTCCTAGAGCAGCTGGATTTCATTTTTCCCTGCCTTTCCTCTTTTCCTTCTGTTCCTTGCCCATGCTGGAGGCCTGGGCTGGGTGTCCTGCTGGAGTCACAGCACTTGGAATTACAGCTCCGTGCTCACCTCACGGAGGGACCAAGGCGGGATGGGATCGCCCCATCCCTGTCACAGATGTCTGTGCCAGGGTCCTCCAGGGTTGTTTGTCTGTCCCCAACAGCTGGGACCTGCTGTGGATGCTCCTGTTGCCTTTGGAGCCAGGTGCTCCAAGAGGACCTGGAGGTTTTTCCCTGGAAATCTCACGGTGTTCAGGAGCAGACCTGAGCTGCAAGGTGGGAGATCTGGGAGAGACTTCCAGGACATCCCGGTGTTAAACGGGATCCTGAGCTGAGCTCTGGCTCCACACTGAGCTGAAATCCTTTAATTTTGTGGCAGCAAAGCCCTGACTGTGACACAACACTCCCTTGGGACAAAGTGGGACAAAGCCACCCTCCTTCCCAATTCCTCAGCTCTGGTAGGAGAAAGGCTGCAAAATATTGGTGCCACTTTGGGATTAACCGGTGCAAAGGCAGCTCTTGTCAGTGTGGATATCCTTGGAAGCTGGATTTCCCAGGAATTCTGTGGCTGCCACATCCCTTGGCCCATCTTTGTGCTGTCCTTTCCTTTGAGAGGAATACAAAGGACTGACAGAAAATGCTAATAATAATCCCTTGGAAATAAAAAGAGATTTTTTTTGTCCCGGCACAGTTCTTTTGCTAATTTTTTGTCCATTAGTATACAAATCTATACATGTATTTGCATATTGATAAGATATGCACCCATTGCACTCATTTCCTTTCATAGAAAGAGGGAGTTAAAATAGATTAATTAAAAATCACCCTAAATTAATTAGTATTTTTCATATTTATAAAATTCCCCACCTAGGTTTGATAATACGTTCAATATATATTTTTTAATATTTATTGCCCCATGCGGGGAATGTGAGGCAATTATTGCCAAGTTCACACTTCATTTGGAAACAAAATAAATTCATTAATTGCCGCCTTCGTTGCTTGTTTGCCTTGCAATTCCGAAGAGTGGGAAACGCCATTAAATGCTAATATCCAAAGAATGCCATAGATTATCCCAGTTATCCCTTATAATGAGCCCGGCACGAGGATAAACACCAAACAATGCAGTGAAATATTTTGTGTTCTCTCCAAA
The DNA here is from genome assembly GCF_021018805.1 of Prinia subflava. Taxonomy (NCBI): domain Eukaryota; kingdom Metazoa; phylum Chordata; class Aves; order Passeriformes; family Cisticolidae; genus Prinia; species Prinia subflava. The sequence goes on along the minus strand of NC_086247.1, from coordinate 152,683,161 downwards.
AAACCCGAGAGTTTTGGAGCGCACTGAGCGAGACTCTGCAAATTGATGACACGGATCTCCGGGATGGGAAGGGAACACAATGACAAAGCTCCAGCTGGGACTCTTGGATGCACAGCGGGACATTCCCAAATCCTCTGATTTTTCATGGGGTGTTGCTGGTCCCTGGTTGTGGCACAAGCTGGGAAAGGCTCGAGAAGCCAAGAAAATCCACAGTTGGGAAATTTTATCCAGGCATCCTTGAGGTTGGAAAAGACCTCCAAGACCACCGAGTCCAACCTGTGCCTGATCCCCACCAGAGCACCAAGTTCCACGTCCAGGAATTCCTTGGACACCTCCAGGGGTGGGGACTCCAAATCCTCCATGGCAGTTCCAAGGCCTGAGCACCCTTTCCATGGGGAAATTCCAACCTGAGCCTCCCCTGGCCCAGCCTGAGGCCGTTCCCTCTCCTCCTGTCCCTGTTCCCTGGGAGCAGAGCCTGACCCCCCCGGCTCTCCCTTCCTGTCAGGAGCTGTGGGAAGTGAGAAGGTGCCATATCCAGGATTCCATGGGAAATCCATGATGGGACCAACGACAAGGAGAGCCGAGAGCTTCAGGATGTGGGAAATGTGAGGATGGGCTTCATCCCCCCAAACACATGGACAGTGCAGATATTGCCATCAGAGGTTTCTGGACAGTGAAATCCCAATGGAATTTTGGAGAAGAGTCCAACTGACCTCACTTCCATTTTTATTTTGGGATGTTGACTTGTCTGCCTGGGTTGGCTGTACTGACTCAACCAACCATCAGTGGAACCTGAGGCTCAGGCTGGACACCAGGAGGAATTTCTCCATGGAAAGGATGCTCAGGCATTGGTGGGGGCTGCCCAGGGAGGTTTGGAGACCCCATCCCTGGGGGTGTCCCAGGAATTCCTGGATGTGGCACTCAGTGCTCTGGGCTGGGGACAAGGCTGGGACTGGGGACCCACCAACCATTCCAAGGTTGGATGAGCTTGGAATTCTTTCCCAGCCTCAGTGATTCTGTCCGAGGTCCCTCTCAGAGACACCGCCTCCTTTTTGCAGACGAGCCCAACCCTTCCCTGTGACACCACATCCTCCCCCCATTTTCCCTTCCAAAACGTCTTTTTTTCCATATGGGAGAGAGGAAAGTCGTGCATTCCCCATCCGTGGAAGAGTTGTGAGCCAAGCTGGACGTGCTTTGTGCTGGGAAGGTCAGGAATGTTTCCACAGCCATAAATTCCAGGGGATGTCAGGGGAATGTAGATGGGAATCAAACTGTCAACCTTGACTGCCACAGGAGCAGCTTTTCCTAGGCTCAGGAGTTGGGAATCCCTCTGAACCAACGGACTGAGAACGGGAAAGGATGGGAAGAGGCTGTGAAAGATGAGTGGGGTGGAAAACTCCTCCAAAGAGGGGAAGGGTTGAACAGAGAGGACAAAGACACGGATCCTGGGAAAACACGGCTCTGGGAATACTCACAAACTGTGATTTGTCCGCTGGAGGTGCTTCCGTGATGGATTTCAGGTCCTCCTCGGAGATCCGCTCCATCTCCTCCAGGGCCGACCCGGAGTACAGGACCGCGTCCTTGACGAAGATGCTGACGGCTCTCAGCATGAAGGACACAAACAGGTGCATGTGGATGTAGTTCCTAGTGCAGTGCAAACGTCTGGAAAAGCAGGAGAAGGATTGGGAAGTTCAGTCCGGGTCTTGGATGGAGTTTTCCAGCTCTGGAGAGCCCCAGCTGCTCCCAGTGGCACCCGTGGGGGGCAGAGCGAGGGTCACCCCTCCCTGCTCTCCATGGGGTTGGGAAATGGATGGATGCCTTCTCCAGAGGCTTCAGGGAATCATGGAATGGTTTGGGATGGATGGGTCTTCAAGCCCATCCAACCCCACCCCTGCCACAGGCAGGGACACTTCCCACTATCCCAGGGTGATCCCAGCCCCAATGTCCAACCTGGCCTTGGACACTTCCAGGGATCCAGGGGCAGCCACAGCTTCTCTGGGAATTCCATCCCAGTCCCTCCCTGCCCTCCCAGCCAGGAATTCCTTCCTCAGATCTGTTCTAACCCCACTCTCTGGCAGTGGGAAGCCATTCCTGCTCTCCTATCTGCACCTGCCCTTGGATTCCAGAGGCTCCAGAACCTTGCAGAGCTTCCTGTAAACCATTAACTGTTTTTGCCCAGCTCAATTTAGGAGCAGCTCCGGCAGTAACTCCGCTGTGCTGGGCTGTTGTCCCTGTTTTCCTGCTGGAAAACCTGTGCTGGTGTTATCCTTTGGAGCGGTTTGGGGGCCCCACCCCACAATTCCCGGTTGTAAAGCGCTTTAAGGTCCTTTTTGGAGGAAAAGCTTTTTTGGGCGTGGTGAGAGGTGGACGGGTCAGAACCAGGAGGAGGAGGAGGTGTATTTTAAAATCAGGATTTTGGGAAGAAGGAACTGACCTCTTGGGGTCCCCTCTGGAGCTCTGGTGCCGTGCCTGGATTTATGAATGGATTTATATCCTCTCAGATCCCAATAATCTGCACTAATTAAAGGCTGTGCTTTTATCCCTTTTGCAGGATGTTTTGATAGCAACACCAGCTGCTCTCTGTGCTTTTATAATCCAAATTACAGCGAGTGGAACTGGTGAGGTTTGAATGAGGACTGGCTTGGTTCCCTGCAGTTGAAAGGGAGTCAGTGGATCTCTGGATTACTGAGGATAAAATCTGGCTCAATCCCTGCTCCTGCTCTGATCCTTGGGATAAAGATGCTCCAGAACAGTTGCCCAGGTGGTCTGGGCTGGAAATGAAGTGCTCTGAGTGGGATGAAGATATGGATAAAGAAAAACCAGGAATTCTCTTGCACACGTGGACATGGAATATTTTAAAAATCTCACCATGGTCTAGTGGGAAGGGAAGGGAAGGGAAAAGGTTGGGAGGAGTGTGGTGGAGAGATGGGGTCTGCAGTCCCCTTTGGATTGGGTCTGTCACGGATTTGGGATTTGCTACCCAAGCAATCCCCCCAGACACCTTTTGGTGTCTGCCGAGAGCTCCGGGTGCTTTCAGAGCCCAAAGCCACATTTCATTCCCAGTGTTCCACATCTGGGGCTCAGATCAAGCTTCCCAAATCCCTCCACAGACACCACGTGGCTGTTCCGGCCCCCACCAGCTCTTTTCCAGGTCCTGCTGTTTTTTTAGGAGAAGACACCAGCAGACACGGAAGGGGAGCAAATCTGGGGCTCAGGGTTTGGGGTTGCCCTGCTCTATTGAGTCACCAGACAGAACATTCCCAAGGGATGAATTCCTGGATATGGGTGACACCTTTCATCCCTTCCATCCCATGCTGTCCGTGCCAGCAAGAATCCTGGAATCCCAGAATGGTTTGGGCTGGAAGGGACCTTAAATATCTTCCCATTCCAACACTGACACCTTCCACTGTCCCGGGTTGCTCCAAGCCCTGTCCAACCTGGCCTTGGACACTTCCAGGGATGGAAGATGGATTGAGAAATGGATAATGAGGGCTCAAAGTGGTATTTAGGGGTCTAATCCCCTTGGCAGGGATGGTGGGAAGGGACAGGACACAACGGAGTCAGGAGGGTCATTCTGGATCCCTGGGAAGAGCAGAAGCATGAGGAGATTGGAGGAATCAACCCGGGAGTTTTCCATGCCTTTCAACTGGTTCATCCTTCATGGACATTTGGATTTAGAGTGGAATTTCCCTCACGAAATCTTACTCGTCTGCAAATCAGCCATCTAGAGCTAAGCCAGTCACCTGCAGGGACAATGGGGACAGAAAATCCCGGACATTCTTCCAAGGGATTCCTGGAGATGGCCCCTCCTCCCATTTGCTACAAAGAGGGCCTGGAAAACTCCACTGGAGGGAAGGGCTCCAACATCCCACCCACCATCCCCTGGGAAGTTTTCCCTATGATATCCTAACACAGCCCAAATCACAGGTGCCACCACCGCCGGTGGCTCTTCCTGAACTGCTCCACCCCAATTTTCATCCTTCCGGAAAAATCCCCGAGGCTCTTCCGGTGCCGCTTAGGTAAAAACAGAGCCGCCTACCTGAAGTATCCCAGGATAAGGACAGCAACTGTGAGGGATCCCAGGGAGATGGAGTATCCAACAGTATAAATCAAATAGAGGCGATCAAAGACCTCCTGCAGCAGAAACGATGGAGAAAACAGCGTCAGGGCGGGAGCGCGGCCCTCCTGCACCACACAACCCTGGCAGCACGCACAGCCCAGGCCCTCCGGGAATCCCTTTGGGAAAGCGGGGTTTGGGGTCCCTGAGGCGGGGAGGAGGGATTTTCCCCAGGGATTCGTGACGGAGTTGGGTTCACCCCGTACTTGGAGGTTCCGCGGCGTTTTCATCCCAAAGGAACACAAAGCGCTTTACAAACTCGCGGCCAAATTCAGGGATTGCTTTGGAATTTTCACCTGGATAAAATGTCTGCTGAGCTGGGAATTTTGCATGGGAATAACGATGGAGTTGGGTTCATCCTGTACCTGGGGGTTCCGCAGCGTTTTCATCCCAAAGGAACACAAAGCGCTTTACAAACTCACGGCCAAATTCAGGGATTGCTTGGGAATTTTTATCTGGATAAAATGCCTGTTGAGCTGGGAATTTTGCATGGGAATAACAATGGAGTTGGGTTCACCCTGTGCACCCTGTACCTGGGAATTTCGTGGCATTTTCATCCCAAAGGAACCCAAAGCGCTTTACAGACTCTTGGCCCAATTCAGGGATCACTTGGGAATTTTCACCTGGATAAAATGCCTGCTGAGATGGGAATTTTGCAAGGGACTCATGATGGAGTGGGGTTCATCTCATGCCTGGGAATTTTGCAGAATTTTCATCCCAAAGGAACCCAAAGCGCTTTACAAACTCACGGCTAAATTCAGGGATAGGTTGGGAATTTTGACCTGGACAAAATGCCTGGAATTTTGCAAGGGAATAATGGTGCTGGGAATTTTGCAAGGGAATAACAATGGAGTTGGGTTCACCCTGTGCCTGGGAGTTCCACGGCATTTTCATCCCAAAGGAACCAAAAGTGCTTTACAAACTCCTGGCCAAATTCAGGGATCACTTGGGAATTTTGACGTGGACAAAACGCCTGCTGAGCTGGGAATTTTGCTGGAATTGCACGATTTAGCCATTGCTGGATGACTGATGTCCAACCTGGGGGAGTGTAACCCACACCAGAAAACACGGGAAGGAAATACTTTGGCTATGGGATATGAGGAAAGAAATAGTTTATTTTTCCCTTTTTTAAATCCCCAGCAGCCTCTGCCTGTGGTTATCCAATCCAGACACAACCTGAGCTTGCCAAAATCCCATTGGAAAAGGTCCTGCCACAGGACAGCTCCTAATAACTAATCCTTTAGGAAGTTTTAGGTTGCTATTTTCTAAAGCTGGCCTTGAAACCTTGAGGTTTCCATTAAAATCTGGGATATTTTCCTTGATCCTGCTGGGACTTGCAGCTGGACTCAGGGATTCTAGGGAAGGGTTAAAATGCCTGCCCCCATCCCAGCCCGTCCTGCCTTTCCCTGACTGATTTTAGCAATAAATCCCCCCCAAACCCAACCAATTCAGGATCTTTCTCCTCGTTCCCTCCTTTCCCTCCTGGCCCTGCCCACGGGGCTGCAGTAACGCCAGGAATGCTGGGCTCTGAATGACAGCTCTGATTGGGATTTGAGGCTTGGAACGCTGTCCTGGAATGCCAAACCTCAGCCCTATTACATCAGAATCCGCAGATTTGGGAATGTTTCTCTGCGGTTTGCACTGGAGGAGTGAGGCCCTTGCCAATATTAATTTACTGAGTGTGTCTGTGCGTATTTATGGGATATTTTTATAGATTTTTATAGATCTGTCTGTGCAGGCAGCAGGCCCTGAAAAGCCAAGAAGAGGCGATTTCAAAGCTTTCAGGGGAAAAATATCCTGGCGTGATTTTTCCTGCTGCCAAGCTGGAATCCTCTTGGAGCTGGAAAAGTTTTGCCTCCATAGTAAAAAATTAAAAATAAAAATAAAGACAAAAATAAAAATAATAATCTCACTCCAAGGTTGGAATTCTCAATAATCCAAGAGTTGTGAGGCCTTAAAAAAACATCCCTGAGCCCCATTCAGAAATTCCACTGGGAAGATCCACGTTCCTATGGGTGGGAATGGCCTTGGGAAGAGCCTCTGGATTGGCAGGAGGGTTTTGGAAGGTTGAGTGCTCTGCTGGACCACAGGGCCTCTCTTTGAAAGGAGGCTGAGTACCGAGTGCCAGGTCACGGAAAACCTCTCCTGGAGTCCTCCATGGAGAAGGAGGAGCCTCAAATCCCACCTGGAGTCACTCTGGGAAGCCCTTGGGAAATGCGATTTCTTGGATGGGGTGCTCAGATCCTTGGGAAAAGCCTTTGGAGCAAAACACGGAGGTTCTCCACTTCTGCTTCTCGCTCACTTGGAGCTCAGGACTGGGAGTTCCCAGGAGCTTTTCCTCCCTGGATTTACCCACGAGGAAAAAAAAAATCTCCAAAGGAATTCCAAGTCTCCCAAGGGAGGTCTCAGCTCCATGGAAACCACAGTGAAGAACCAGGAAAGATCCTCCAGGTGGGAAAATACTGAATCCTCTGCCAGCTGCAAGGACGATCTCCATGGTCTGAGGAGCGTCCTTGGGGAGCTGAGAGGGATGGGAAGTTAAACAATTCCCAGAAAACCTCAAAGGCTGTGATGGGCAGGCCATGGATACTTGGAACTCCACCGCTCCAGGACATTCCCACCTGAAGTGTCCTGGAAGTCCATCCTGAGGAGAGACCGACCATCCCTGGCCATCCACTGCTGGAAGAGGCCAAACTCTGAGATCCTGGTTCATAGAGTGTGATAGCTAAACCAACGTAATTTGATTTAATTATCATTTAATTAAAGTGCTCAGGGCTTTGAGCAACCTGGGCTGGCAGAAGTGTCCCTGCCCATGGCACAGAGTTGGAACTGCCTGGGCTTTAGGGCCTCTTCCAACCCCAATCAATTCAGGATTCCACGATTCCATAAATCAGATTCCTGCAGGAAGCCTCCACTCTTTCAACTGTTGCCAGGTGTGCAAAAAAGAAAAGGAAAACCAGGCAGAGCAGGAATTTTCTGGTGGCAAATCCTGTCCTGAGTTTCATGGAGCTGTGCCCTGAATCCCAATTTTTCCTTTCAGCCTATTTATTCCTCTTTAGCAAGGCACCAGCAGCACTCGGGCTGTGAAGCTGGGAAGGATCCAGAGTTTTTTGAGGAATGGGGAGGCTGTGAAGGGTGGGATCAGCAGCACAGGGGGATGGAAGCATGAAGAAAGGATTTTCCAGATGGAATTTCTGCAAAATTTCTCCCAGCTGCTGATTCAGATGTTGTTAAGGACACGTCTGGATTTGGGGGTTTGCTGCTTTGAGTGATAAATGAAGCCAGAAAATCTCTGTCCTTGCTTTTCTTGTCTTTTTTTCTTTTTCTTTTTTTTTACAGGAAAATGGGACTAAATAAAAAACTAAATGGCATATTCACAAAAGGCACAGAACAGGCACTGATTTCCAAAGCCTTGGGGAAAACTTTGAGTGTGGATGAGCCTGTTCCTGCAGGACTCTGTTCCCCTCATCCACAGACATTCCAGGCTCTTAAATCCTCCCAAATCTGGAGAGTGGCTGGGATCAGCTCTCACAAAAGACCCCCAGTTTAGCCTCAGACACCCCAATTTACTCCCAGACACCCCAATTTAGACATGCACGCCCATAAAAACCATCTTTAAGTTCCTTTCCAACCCAAACCATTCCAGGATTCTCGGATTCTATTTCCAGGAACGCACCAGACCAAATCCATGGGCATGGGATGAGGATGGCACCTCGGGATTAATTGAAATTATGAATAAAACAGCTCTCGGATAAATTTTTTTAATCCCTCCACAGATTTCAGAAACCTCTGCCTGTGCCCTGCTGCAAATGCCCGACGCTCTGCTGGCACCCCTTTGTGGAATTCGGGACGGAACAATCCAAACCCATTCCTGTGCCGTCACTTGGAGGCTCCACGATGTTGTTTGGTTTTCCCAGGGCCCCAGAGAGCTCCAGGATTGCTGCTTGGAACAATGGAGTTCAGATAAAGCAGCCCTGGGGCACTCCAGGCCCTTCCCATTGTGTTTGGGACAGGGATGGATTCTCCAGGCCCCTCCGAATTCCTGGGAAGCCGTAAAACCCTGGCGCTACCAACAAGGAGGAGGAGATGAAGGCAGGGTTGAGGTTGGATCTTAGGATGGCCCATCCTGCTGGAGGTTCCCAAGATGAGCCAACCTCCAAAGCTGCTGGCTCCGACTGCTCTTCCCCGGGATTTTGGAAGATGGAGATTCCATTCCTCCTTCAGCTCATCCTTGGGAAGAGGAGCTGTGACTCCTCTTTCCTGGGATTTTGGGGGATGGTGATCCCATTCACCCTCAGCTCATCCTTGGGAAGATGAGTTCTGACTCCCTTTTTCTGGGATTTTGGGAGAGGAGATCCCATTCCTCCTTCAGCTCATCCTTGGGAAGATGAGCTCTGACTCCACTTTCCCTGGGATTTTGGGAGATGGAGATCCCATTCACCCTCAGCTCATCCTTGGGAAGATGAGGTCCAGCTCCCCTTCCCTGGGATTTTGGGAGATGGAGATCCCATTCCTCCCTCAGCTCATGCTTGGGAAGATCAGCTCTGACTGCTCTTCCCTGGGATTTCAGGAGATGGAGATCCCATTCCTCCTCCAGCTCATCCTTGGGAAGATGAACTCCGACTCCCCTGGGATTTTGGGAGATGGAGATCCCATTCACCCCTAGCTCCTCCTTGGGAAGAGGATGGGTTTCAGCTGCTGTAAAAATACCTGTGTTTGGCATCCCTGTTCTTTTGGGGCAGATGGGAATGAGGGAAATTCCTGTTTTTTGGCCCAAACATGCCATTGCTGCCACCAACAGTGGAAAAAGTGATCAGAAAAATGATCCTGCTGCTATGGCCTGTGGAAGATAAGGGATCCAGGGTCAGCGGTTCTGTGGAATTCGGGGAGAAATGGGCTAAAAATCTGCCTGAGGCTCATAATTTGTCATCCATGCTGCATTTTATCCAAAGATGGAGGAGCTCCAGGGATACAGGTCACCCTCACTCCTGGTTTTAAGGGAATTTAGGGAACAAAGGAGAAGGGCCAGGCCAAAAGTCTTTTCAGCTCTGCTCCCTGTCGCCTTCATAGCTGGGAAGAGGTGCTTAGGGAAAAGTGTGGGAACAGAACAAAGGCACAATAAATATGATTTGGAGCTGCTGGAGAGATCCAGAGGAGGCCCTGGAGATGCCTGGAGCCAGGCTGGGAGAGCTGGGAATGTTCCCCTGGAGAGGAGAAGGCTCCAGGGAGAGCTCAGAGCCCCTGCCAGGACCTGAAGGGGCTCCAGGAGAGCTGCAGAGGGACTGGGGACAAGGGCTGGAGGGACAGGACACAGGGAATTGGGTTAAAATGGAGAGAGAGTCGATTTAGAAGGGATATTGGGAAGGAATTCCTGGCCTGGGATGGAGAGGAGGGATGGGAATGGAATTCCCAGAGCAGCTGTGGCTGCCCCTGGATCTCTTGAAGTGTCCAAGGCCAGGCTGGATGGGGGATTGGAGGAACCTGGGATGGTGGAAGATGCCCCTGCCATGAGGGATAAGACCCTCCAGTGTCACCTCTGCCATGGCAGGGACACTTCCCACCATCCCAGGCTGCTCCAAGCCCTGTCCAACCTGGCCTTGGACACTTCCAGCTGATTGTTCACTCCCTCTTTAATGTCACCTGGCAGGAGTTTGAGGACAACACTTCCCTGGATTGCCTCATCCTCCCTGCCTGAAGGAGGAATCAGCCTCCGGGGCTGTCCCTTCCCATCCTCCAGAGGTAATTTTCCCTGAGGAAGCAGCCCAGGGGCATTTGCAGTTACGAGCTGTTAATTCTCCGGGCTCTGATGGCTTTAGCACACTTTGCTCTCTGCAGAGAGCGGTTTCCGAGCTGCTCCGTGTGCAATAATCCCCATTTATTTCGGGGCAGGACACCAGCTTGCTCTGGGGCCCTCTGTTCGCCGCCTTGGCCAACCTTAAAATTATCCCAGCACGGCTAAAATGGGAAAAGTCCCCACCTAAACAAACTTCCCTGGCTGGAGATGTGTGGTGTTTATTTAGGCGTGGATATCTCCAGCTATCTATAGATTCAGGCCTCTTTCCAGAGATAGCCAGCAAATCCATATATTTATAGCCACAGACAGTTGGGGTGGGTTTTTTATTTTTTTTTTTTCCCTTCTAAAAGCCCCGTTTCTTAAAATTCCCTCTGGTTGCATCTGCTCAGAGTCAGCCACGAGCTCCTGGCAAAACGCTGGGTAAATGCAGCTGTTGGTGGTGACGCAAAGATGCTGCTCCCCAGGGAGGGAAATGAGAATAGAAAACCACCCCTCGCCCAAGACAACGGCTCTGTGTGGCCAAATTCCCCCCTTCTGACATCTCTGGACATATTTACTCCACGAAAAAGAGATATCAAAGGAAGGTTTATTAATCCCAGGGCTGCAGAGCCACACTGAAGTGGGACAAGCGGCCTTCCCTGCTCTCAGTGAGCAAAGGCATCACACACTGAGGGAAAAAGTGCATTTTTTTCTCTCTCTTTTATTTCCAGAGTGGTTTTCATAGCCCAGGGCCCAAGAGACCTGCAGTGGATGCACAGATAGTGCTTTATTTGTCACCAGAACTCAGCCACTTCTGTGATAAAATCAAGGAACTCCGTGACAAGGCACAGAATCACTGAGGACAGGGCAGGATTGAGGAAAGGCCTCTTGAAAATACCAAGATAATAATAATAAAAAATACTAATATTGAAATTAATAAATAGATGTTGCTGAAAATCTACTCCACAAAAAAGAGATATCAAAGGAAGGTTTATAAATCCCAGGGCTGCAGAGCCACATGGAAGTGGGACAAGCGGCCTTGCCTGCTCTCCATGAGCAAAGGCATCACACACTGAGGGAAAAAGTGCATTTTTTTCTCTCTCTTTTATTTCCAGAGTGGTTTTCGTAGCCCAAGGCCCAAGAGACCTGCAGTGGATGCACTTTATTTGTCACAAGAATTCAGTAATTCAGCCTTCTCTGATAAAAGCAGGGAACTCCATGACAAAGCACAGAATTGCTGAGGGCAGGGCTGAGGAAAAGACCTCTTGCAAATACCAAGATGATAATAATAATAATAAAAATGAAAATTAATAAATAGATGTTGTTTAAACATCTATTCCGTGAAAAAGAGATATCAAAGGAAGGTTTATTAATCCCAGGACTGCAGAGCCACATCGAAGTGGGACAAGAGGCCTTCCCTGCTCTCCATGAGCAAAGGCATCACACACTGAGGGAAAAAGTGCATTTTTTTTCTCTCTCTTTTATTTCCAGAGTGGTTTTCATAGCTCAGGGCCCAAGAGACCTGCAGTGGATGCACAGATAGTGCTTTATTCGTCACCAGAACTCAGCCACTTCTGTGATAAAATCAGAGAACACCGTGGCAAGGCACAGAATCACTGAGGGCAGGGCAGGATTGAGGAAAGGCCTCTTGCAAATACCAAGATAATAATAATAAAAAATACTAATATTGAAATTAATAAATAGATGTTGCTGAAAATCTACTCCACAAAAAAGAGATATCAAAGGAAGGTTTATAAATCCCAGGGCTGCAGAGCCACATTGAAGTGGGACAAGCGGCCTTGCCTGCTCTCTGTGAGCAAAGGCATCACACACTGAGGGAAAAAGTGCATTTTTTTCTCTCTCTTTTATTTCCAGAGTGGTTTTCATAGCCCAGGGCCCAAGAGACCTGCACTGGATGCACTTTATTTGTCACAAGAATTCAGTAATTCAGCCTTCTCTGATAAAATCAGGGAACTCCATGACAAAGCGCAGAATTGCTGAGGGCAGGGCTGAGGAAAAGACCTCTTGCAAATACCAAGATGATAATAATAATAATAATAAAAATGAAAATTAATAAATAGATGTTGTTTAAACATCTATTCCGTGAAAAAGAGATATCAAAGGAAGGTTTACTAATCCCAGGACTGCAGAGCCACATCGAAGTGGGACAAGAGGCCTTCCCTGCTCTCCGTGAGCAAAGGCATCACACACTGAGGGAAAATGCAATTTTTTCTCTCTCTTTTATTTCCAGAGTGGTTTTCATAGCTCAGGGCCCAAGTAATCTGCAGTGGATGCACAGATAGTGCTTTATTTGTCACCAGAACTCAGCCACTTCTGTGATAAAATCAAGGAACTCTGTGACAAGGCACAGAATCACTGAGGGCAGGGCAGGATTGAGGAAAAGCCTCTTGAAAATACCAAGATAATAATAATAAAAAATACTAATATTGAAATTAATAAATAGATGTTGCTGAAAATCTACTCCACAAAAAAGAGATATCAAAGGAAGGTTTATAAATCCCAGGGCTGCAGAGCCACACTGAAGTGGGACAAGCGGCCTTGCCTGCTCTCTGTGAGCAAAGGCATCACACACTGAGGGAAAAAGTGCATTTTTTTCTCTCTCTTTTATTTCCAGAGTGGTTTTCATAGCCCAGGGCCCAAGAGACCTGCACTGGATGCACTTTATTTGTCACAAGAATTCAGTAATTCAGCCTTCTCTGATAAAAGCAGGGAACTCCATGACAAAGCACAGAATTGCTGAGGGCAGGGCTGAGGAAAAGACCTCTTGCAAATACCAAGATGATAATAATAATAATAAAAATGAAAATTAATAAATAGATGTTGTTTAAACATCTATTCCGTGAAAAAGAGATATCAAAGGAAGGTTTATTAATCCCAGGACTGCAGAGCCACATCGAAGTGGGACAAGAGGCCTTCCCTGCTCTCCGTGAGCAAAGGCATCACACACTGAGGGAAAAAGTGCATTTTTCCCACCTCTTTTTTATTTCCAGAGTGGTTTTCATAGCCCAGGGCCCAAGAAATCTGCAGTGGTTGCACAGATAGTGCTTAATTTGTCACAAAAATTCAGCTACTTCTGTGATAAAATCAAGGAACTCCTTGATGAGGCACAGAATCACTGAGGGCAGGGCAGGGCTGAGGAAAAGACCCTTTGCAAATATAAATTTAATCATGATATTAATAATAAAAAATTAACAAATAGATGCCATTAAAAACCATTTGTTGATCAAGATACAATTTCAAAGCTGGCAGAAATATCAATTTTTTCTGTGTTCTTTGCCCTGGGTAAGCACCACTTAAGTAAGACCAGCCTGGTCATTTAACCTGGACAGTGATGATGGTTTAAATTGTCTTAATATTCAATATTATTCCATTCACCTTTTTAGCTATGACAGAAAATCCCTGGCAAAAGATGCCTCAGCTCTGGATAATGAGGATGAGGCGGAGAATAAATTTAGAAGAATATTTTGGGGTTCTGTTGTTACCCAGAGCTCGTGGGACTAAACAAATCCAGGATTTACCACTGGGAGCTGTGAGCAAGTAATTGGTGTTTAGAATGTCACAGTCTGTGAGGGGCGGGTGGGAAATTTGTCTTTATTTCAGTTCAAACTGAGCTCTTCTTCCAATAGTTTGTCAATAAATCCATGTGTGCATGGACCAAGGTGCTCGATGCCTCCAGCACCTGCTCCAGGACCTTCCCAAGAAACTCTGGGGCTGAAAGAGTTCTTGGACTGGGAAAAGTCCCACCAAACTGGCTCTGGGAGGGAACATCACCCAGCCCTGCAGCACCCAGTGCACACAAGCTTCTGCTCCTCGTCCACATGAGAGAAAACTCTCAGCAGCTCCAAGAACTCATTTCCTCCTTTTACCTCATTTCCTTATTTCCCTAAATCACTTCATTTGTGAGTTGCTTCACTCTTAAGGAGAAAAAAAGCAACCAAAAACTCCCAAGCCCACCAAAAAAAAACAAACCAAAAAACAAAAAACACAACCCAACAAAAAGCCCAACTCTGTGGTTAGATTTAAAATTAAGAACATTGTCCCGCAGGGCCTGTGGATCATCCTCACGGAAGCGTGGTCAGATCCTTATCTCCAGCTGTCTGGGACAATCCTCCCTGCTGCTGATCAGTCCCTAATGCCATGCCCCGTGTCCAAGGAGACTCTTCCAAGAACCACCGGAAAACCGGAGGATTCGGGTCAGTTCTTTGGGAATGTGGGTGGGAACGTCATTCTCTGTGGGACAAGGAGGTCACACCCTCCCAAGTGACACCAGGGACAGCTTTGCTGCCACCTTAGCACGGAATTCCTTCCAGATCTGCAGCATTGCAGAGCCCCAGGCTGGCTCATGAGGAGGTAGGAAATTTCTGGCAGCTGCTATTTTATTGTTATCTGAATTTTTGGGAATTTATGGCTCACAGACTTTTTTCCCCCAGGAGCACACCAGGCCCTCTCCGTGTGCTTTGAAACCCTTTCCCAATGATGTTTCCAAACTGTGGCTACCCCAGAATTAATTCCAGATCATGGAATGCCAGTCAGGTTTGGGTGGGGAGGGATTTTAAGGAGCATCCCATTCCATCCCATTCCATGGGCAGGGACACCTTCCACTATCCCAGGCTGCTCCAAGCCTCAATGTCCAACCTCACCTTGGACAATTCCAGGAATCCAGGGGCAGCCACAGCTGCTCTGGGCAGCCTGGGCCAGGGTGTGCTGGTTTTGTATGGAAGTGATTTTTTAAAGAAAGTTATATCAAAACCAATCAGTAACTGAGTTTGGATATTGACATCTGGTGTAACCATAATTCCTATGTTATCTGTAAGAAGGAAAAGAAAACTTGAGGGAGAAAAGGAGTGCTTTGAAGGTTTTATTCTAATTCCTACTGATTTTTTTCCTCTCTTGTTATTTTATTAATAAACCTGTCTTTATACCCTTTTAAATTTTAAACCCACTTTACTTCCCTCCTAATCCTGTCTCACAACAAAAAATAAGTAAATAATTCTAATAGACACTCAAACCACTACACATCATTCAGGAAACAGAAATAAATTAAAACCACTACACAGGGCCTGCCCGCTGTTCCAGCCAGGAATTCCTTCCCAATATCCCATTTAAATCTCCTTCTTTCACTTCAAAGCCATTCCCTGTGTCCTGTCCCTGCAGCCCTTGTCCCCAGTCCCTCTGCAGCTCTCCTGGAGCCCCTTCAGGCCCTGGCAGGGGCTCTGAGCTCTCCCTGGAGCCTTCTCCTCTCCAGACTGGACACTCCCAGCTCTCCCAACCACTTGCTCCTTGTTTGATTCCACATGAGTTGGGACATCCCCTCCCACAGACAACCACAGAAGCATTGGAATTTTTTGATAACAACCTGGCAGCAAAAGGATTTCCTGCTTTGGCAGAGGGAGCCTCAACGCCATGGAACAACCTCCAACCACTTCTGAGGGTCCCCAAGACCGCTCCAATTTTCCCCAAGATCCCTTCAGGAACGGGATCACGGCAGCTGCAGGAAACTTTTCTGCCTTTGAGGACAATTTTCCAATCAAACCGTTGCCCATCAAAGCGCGACGTGGCTTTGGCAAGCTCAGGAAGGGTTTCCAAGGGGAGGAAGATGAGCTGGAGCTCATCCGGGGTTTTAAATGAGACAGAGGTCCGTGGGTTAACCCGGCATGAGGCCAGAAATTCCTGCTCCGTGCAGGAGAGGGAATGCCTAAGTTACATGGCACCCCCAAACCCAAGCTGATGGTTCCGTATTAGGAAAAAAGTTTCAGTTTTGCTGATTCACTTAAAAGGAAGATGAACCAGAAACTTCTATGCTCTTCTTACTGTGATTGGCTCAGTGCCAGGACAAAGACACGAGTTGGTCTCTTTGAGCTGTTCCTCCAGAAATGTAACAATTTTCTATTGGGCAGCCTGCCCAAAAACCCTCTGAGGTCATTGAGTACAAAAAGGAGAGCGCGGAGATTCTCGGCGCATTGTCGGCGCGTCTTAGCAGGTGAAAGGGACCTCCCTGCACTGTGCACGGCGTTTGCTCTTTCCTTTTGTACAGTTTGTTATTTTCTCCTTAATTAAATTAAATTAAATTAATTCTCCTTAATTAAAACCTTTTTGCTTATTCAAAACACATCCCATCAAGCCGTCTCGCTAATTATTATTTTTAAGCCATTTCTGGGAGGTTGTCGGACACCCTCATGTGGAAGCCTGGGAATTACCTGGGACAGATGAAAGCCCAGCCCAGGTTCCCTACACGGAAGGAATAAAGACTTTGGGAGGTGGAACATCAGGAAAATGCCAATAGAGTGAGCCCTGTCGGTTCAAGACCTCAGACTTATGAGGTCAAGCCCCAGCCCTGTAACCAAGTTTGGACACCTTCCCCCAGGTAAAACCGTGAAAAATGCCAGGCTAACCATGGCCCTGGTCTTTGGATGCTGCATTAAATCCTCTCTCTGAGCTGTCCATCGTACCCGCTTCATTCACCAGCCACGTGCAGCTCAGCCAAACCGGGACTGGGGTGGCGGGGATCCCCCGCCTCGCGATACCCTCAGAGAGTGTTGAACCCTCGTGGGGCTAATCCCCATGCAGAATTCCGGCATGCCTACCCTTTCCCTCGTCTCGTTGGTGAGGAACTTGGCGCACTCGCTGTAGTTGGCCCACGTGCGGTTGTTGCCGGGCACCAGCTCCCAGCTCCCGTTCAGGTCACACCGGCGGTAAGCGTGGCCTGCGGAGAGAGAACGTGGGAGACGGGTTTGTAGGAAATTCCCAAAGCCTGACAGGGGGCTCACGCAGTCTCGTGGATCCGCGTGCAAACTCAGATAAGCTGTGCTGACTAACGTGTTGATTGTTGGAGCAGCAATATTAGTGATGGCGCCTTGCGGTTCACCGTGTACGGCAAATGACGAACAAAGCCAGCAAAGAAGGTTTTTCTGCTCAAGAGAAAGGGGGGGATGTGGAAAATGGATTTGTAGGGAATTCCCAAAGCTTGACAGGGGGCTCACGCAGTCTTGTGGATCCGCGTGCAAACTCTGAGATAAGGTGTGCTGACTAACGTGTTGATTGTTGGAGCAGCAATATTAGAGATAGCGCCTTACGGTTCACTGTGTATGGCAAATGACGAACAAGGCCATCAAAAAAGGTTTTTCTGTTCAAGAGAAAGGGGGAGATGTGGAAAATGGATTTGTAGGGAATTCTCAGTCTCGTGCATCCGTGTGCAAACTCAAATAAAGTGTGCTGACTAACGTTTTGATTGTTGGAGCAGCAATATTAGAGATAGTGCCTTGCGGTTCACTGTGTATGGCAAATGACGAACAAGGCCATCAAAAAAGGTTTTTCTGTTCAAGAGAAAGGGGGGGATGTGGAAAATGGATTTGTAGAAGATTCTCAAAGCCCGACAGAAGGCTCACGCAGTCTCGTGCATCTGTGTGCAAACTTTAAAATAAAGTGTGCTGACTTAGAAAGGCCGTGGAGTAGGACAGACATTGTTGAGAGAGAAACTGAACTAGAACAAGTTTCAAAGGATGACTTTGCAAATAGACCAGATAGTTTGGAGAAATAAAACTGTGAAAGATGTATTGTAGCAAAACCCACATGGGGTATTTTAATCGATGATTGGCTCAGAAGCATGAGCAGCATGGTGTGGCAAAGGCTGGTAGGCCAAAAACCACTTATAATGTGTTGTAATTGGGAAATAGTTTGGCTTCTGATGGTGGTGGCATGAATTGTAACATCTGCACCATCTCACCCTTCTCATGAGACTGAAAATAGAATAAAATCTTTTAAAATGCATCTCAGGAACCCTGTCTCTAAGTAAAAAAAGGGGTTTTTCCAGCAAGAGAGGAGACTCGGGATCAGCAGGGAAATGGGAGAAAATCCATTCCAATCTGGAGCCCATCCATGCTGGGGGTCCCTCCTGCCTGCTTGGAAGCTTGGCTGCAAAAACCAACTTCCATCTTCATGTCAATTGATCAATTTTATCAATTTCTTAACTGAGAACCCTCACAGAGCCTTTAATAAGTTGTCCTTAGTTGAAGCTCAGATGCTGGGTCTGCAAATCAAGGACAGAAGACTTGAAAAACCACAAACCCCACAATTATCCTCAGAATTCCTTGTATTTCTCCCAATGGAAAAAAAAAAGTGATTTGTGCTATTTTGCTCTTTGTTTGCAGGTTCAGGTCACATCAAGGGATGTTTTTTTCCCCCTGCCCTCCTCATGGGGATGCAGAAGGAAGGGAATGCAAGGTTTCATCCTTGGATTCGGCTGGCAGAGGAAAACATCCGTGTGCAGATGTCCCTGTGGGAATTGTGGCATCACGTGTGTGTCAAAATCCCCTCACAGGAAACAGGGATTAATCCCACAGATCCTGGGGCTACAGAGGGAGAGTAGGGAGCCTAAGGAAAGATGGAAAGGGATTTTTACAGGGAATGGTGGGACAGGACACAGGGAATGGCTTCCACTGCCAGAGGACAGGGCTGGATGGGAGATTGGGAAGGGATTCCTGGCTGGGAGGGTGGGGAGGGACTGGGATGGAATTTCCAGAGCAGCTGTGGCTGCCCCTGGATCCCTGGAAGTGTCCAAGGCCAGGTTGGAGCAGCCTGGGACAGTGGGAGGTGTCCCTGCCCATCCAGGGGAGGAATGGGATGATCTTTATGGTCCTTTCCATCCCAAACTATTTCCGGATTCTCTGATTCCATCATCTAAGGATCTCCGTTGGACTCCCACACTCCCTGACTTATCCAGCGGATATCAGTGAAATGAGACATCCAAGCCACGTTGGGATATCGAGAAAAAAAGGGAAGGATTGCACTAAGGGAGGTCGGGGTTGGAGACTGGGAAAATTCCTTCCTCAAAAGGGCTCTCCTGGCACAGCTGCCCAGGGCAGGGGTGGAGCCCCCATTGCTGGAGGGATTTAAAAACCCTGCGGATGTGGCACTTGGGGACACGGTCAGGGGTGGCCTTGGCAGTGCTGGGGGATTGATGGACTGATCCTGGAGGGCTTCTCCACCCTAAATAATCCTCTGACTCCTTGTTCCTCCTGGTTCTTGAGGTGAACAGTGAGAAATCACCAGGGGGGTGAATCCCAGCTCTCGGTCCCTCTTGGAATGCTCAGGACATACTGTGAGCAACTGGGACCCCTGGGAATATCCTTCCTTGCCTTCTGGAAGCCCCAGCAGTGCTCTGCTCCCCGCAGAGAGTCTGAATTCCCTCCTTTTCCCCTCCTTTCGCCCTCCTTGGGTGCTTGGAACACTCACCGAGCAGCCAAATGTGCTCTGGTCACTTCTAAAAACACCCTCAGACTTCCCGGCACCGCCAGCGAGCCAAAAAATGTGGAGGGGAAGGGAGACGAGGAGGGATTCCCAAATTCTGCTCCCAGACACCCACCAGGGCTCTGCACACTGAATTAACAAAGCCCCGAGGCGGGGAATAAAAGCTAGAAGAATATTTTGGGGTTCTGTTGCCACCCAGAGCTCGTGGGACCAAACAAATCCAGGTTTGGAAATCTCCAGGATTTACAACAGGGAGCTGTGAGCAGGTAATTGGTGTTTAGAGTGTTTGTGAGGGGCAGGAGGAAAATTTGTCATTATTTCAGTTCAAACTGAGCTCTTCTCCCAATAATTTAGGTAAAAAACACATTTTAAATGTAAATAAATGTAAAAATTATTTAAATAAATGTGATCCAAATATTCATTTAAACAAATGTAAAAAATAATACAATGCTTTTCTTCCAATAATTCCAATAATCTTTATCAATGTTCCTTAATAAACAATGGCTGCTTCTTTCCTTTCCTATCTTGCTTGGAAGGGAGGCACCATGTGAGAGGAAGAAAAAAGGGATGCTGATGGGAATTTTGGAATTCCTGGCTGCCAGGGATGTCCTCTGTGCATCCCCCAAACTCTGCTGGTACTGACAGGGAGGGATTCCCACATTCTGCTCCCAGACACCCCGCAGGGCTCTGCACACTGAATTAACAAAGCTCCGAGGAAGAATATTTTGGGGTTCTATTGCTACACAGAGCTCGTGGGACCAAACAAATCCAGGTTTGGAAATCTCCAGGATTTACAACCTGTTGTGAGCAGGTAATTGGTGTTTAGGATGTCTGTGAGGGGCAGGCAGGAAATCTGTTGTTATTTCAGTTCAAACTGAGCTCTTCTCCCAATAATTTAGGTAAAAATACATTTTAAATATAAATAAATGTAAAAACTATTTAAATAAATGTGATCCAAATATTCATTTAAACAAATGTAAAAAATAATACAATGCTTTTCTTCCAATAATTCCAATAATCTTTATCAATGTCCCTTGATAAACAACGGCCGCTTGTTTCCTTTCCTCTCCTGCTTGGAAGGGAGGCACCGTGTGAGAGGAAGAAAAAAGGGATGCTGACGGGAATTTTGGAATTCCTGGCTGCCAGGAATTCCACTGGGGCGCCCGCACCCACCTTTGTGGTTGAAGTCGTAGATGTACTCGGGGCACGGCATGGCCACCACCTTGCCGGGCACGCCCTCGGGCCAGCACACGATGCCATCCCACTCGGGCAGGCAGAAGCCATCTGCGGAGAGAGCGGGGACACAGAGGGGTCACTGCGCCTGCGGAGCGGACGCGGCGCCCTGATCTCACGCCTGGGATGATTTGGTTTGTGAAATTCCTTTCCCAGGAGATTTGCTGTGCACAAAAAGAGATGTTTTGTTAATTATATCTATGAAATTTATTCCTTTTAGAGGAGGGACTTCTTGGTGTCCCTCTGGCTTGACCAGTGTGGTTGAAGAGGTGTTGACATTGCCCATCCAACCATACTGGTCTCTGCAAATAGTATAAAATAAATCACAATTTGAACAAACCGCTTTTTTTACTGTCCTGCTGAGAATTCACGGAATCAGTGCAGTTCATTTCATGTCAGGGACAGCGACAGGGACACCCCATGCCCACCCCCAGGCCAGAGAGGGCTCTCCGTGAGGAATCCAACTTCATCCCATTGGAGAAACCCGTCCTAGGAATCGCTGCCGATCCCGTCTTGGCGTGCGGCTCTGGAAGGTGCGGATTATTGCGAGTGTTATTCTGCAAGGACAAACTGTGTCCAGCTCTGGGATCCCCAGGATCAGAGAGATGTGGAGCTGCTGGAGGGATCCAGAGGAGGCAACTCTAGAGAAGTTTCTCCAAGGGCTGGAGCCCCTCTGCTCTGGAGCCAGGCTGAGAGAGCTGGGAATGTTCCCCTGGAGAGGAGAAGGCTCCAGGGAGAGCTCAGAGCCCCTGCCAGGGCCTGAAGGGGCTCCAGGAGAGCTGCAGAGGGACTGGGGACGAGGGATGGAGGGACAGGACACAGGGAATGGCTCCCACTGCCAGAGGGCAGGGCTGGGTGGGAGATTGGGAAGGGATTCCTGGCTGGGAGGGTGGGGAGGGGCTGGGCTGGGATTCCCAGAGCAGCTGTGGCTGCCCCTGGATCCCTGGCAGTGCCCAAGGCCAGGCTGGAGCAGCCTGGGACAATGGGAGGTGTCCCTGTCCATGGCAGAGGTGGGAATGGGATGATATTCCCAGATCCAGGATCTGCTCTTGCCCTTGCTGAATTCCAGAAGTTTCCTCCCTGCCCATCTCCCCAGCCTGTCCAGGTCCCTCCAAAGGGCTCCACAATCCCCCAGGACATCGCTGGCTCCCAGCTCTGTGTCCTCAGGGAACTCCTCTGCTTTGGGCTGGATAACTGCACCCAGCCACGAAATTCCAGCCGCGGCGGAATATTGAGCATGAAACGCTAAAAGTGTCGGATCTGCCCCGAATCTGCTCCCTGAGCTGTCCTCAGCCAGGAGTTCATTAAGTGTCGGACACAGGAGTTACCTGGGAATCAAAAGGAACAGGAACTGCCTGCTCTGATCCTCAAAAAACTCCTCTGGGAACTAAATCCACACAGGGCCAAGATCTCTGCGTGCTCCGCGGATATCAAAGCTTCCGACCACCCAGGAATCCATCCTTCCTCACCAGCGTGATTTCCCAGGATTAAAGGAAAACCAGGATGTCTTCAAAACCCTTTGGCTGCTCCAGGGCGGGAGCCAACACAGATCGATTCCCTCTGGTGGTTTGCAGGACATGAAAAACCCTGGAAATGTCCTCGTTTAGCAGCTGATTTCTTATCTCTAATTTATCGAGGATGAAAAGGGCCAGACAAACCACAGCCTTTCCTCTAAAGCATCGGCTGGGAGTGAGGCTCAGGAGCTGAAATCCCGCAACATCCGCGTGATGAGAAAGAGGGAAATAATTTATTGCATTTTCTCTGCCCGAAGCCCCGCTAGGAGAAGGAAAGTACATTTCCTATTCATGAAAACTGGGAAAAATCCTTCCCTCCGGCTCGTTATTTGCAGGATAACTTACACTGGGAAAAAAAGAGTTTATTTATTTCTCAGTCCTCTGGAAGGTACAAAAGACAAAGGAAAAAAGAGAAAACAAACTAAAAAACCAGCACAGGGCCCCACAAAATTTGGCTCAGGACAAAATGTTGATGTCCTTGAGGTCTTTTCTGCAGACAAGAAAGTAAATAAAGATTTAATGGAGCCCTCAAAGTGCTCTTGCTTAAAATAAAATCAGCTCTTATGACAAAATAAATCAATTTGAGTAAACATTAAAAGAAACACAGCGGAGAAACAACTCAGAGAGAAAAACATTCCTCCAAAAGTGCTCTGAAATGAGAGGGAAAATCGCCCACTTTCCCAAAATCTTCACAAATTGCAAAGGGCAATTTCCCTTTTAGGAGGTTTCATTTTCCATCCCACCGAAATACGTGGCCAGAAAAGAAGAACGTGCTGAATTTTGTGGTGGGTGCATCCTCCTCGTGCTGGAAACATTGAAAACTGATAACAAACCTCACAATTGTTGATTTTTGGGTACTTGGAGCCCCCCAAAATCCTCCCCAAAAGCTGAAGGGAACAGGGGTGGGGCACTTTGGGAACGCTGCTTTAAGCAGGGACAATTTGGGGAGCCAAGAGTTGCCCTAGAAATATTTAAAAGATGATTTTTTGCATTTAAAAATTTCCCCCTCTGCATGGAAATGATTCCTTAAATGATTTAATCTTGGAATTGAGTGATTAAAGCCATTAGGATCCAGCGGGAATCAAAATTCGGGAAGTGTCCAAGCTTCCCAACAAAAGCATCCATCGCTGTCAGGAAGACCTGCATCGCCCCAGGGAAATCTCTTCCTCCTCCTCTCCATCATCTCTGGTCTCTCTCTCCCCATTCCTTGCTTGGAAAAGCCATTCCAGGAAAATTTGGAGCAGGGACAAAACATTTCAGTGATTGTTTCCTTCCTGGAATTCCCTGGTGCTGGATGAGGAGTTAAAGGGCAGGGCAGGTGGATATTTGGGAGCTGCCCCCTGGACACCGCCCTAAAATTCAGGATAACACAGCTGTTTCCTGAAAATCCTGGGAGCCATGGGGGAAAGAGAGAGGCTTTGGGTGGGGAACAGGGATTGCAGGTTGGGAAAATGGTGAGGAACATCCACAGGTCAAGCTCCTGGAATGATGTGAGGAGTTCCTACATGGACTGAAGCTCTTGGAAAACCTCTTTCCGATGGAAATACGGACTGATATCAGGAGCAGCCGCGCTTTCGGGATTGTTGGATCCGCATTCCCGGGGTTTAACACTGCCAGAAGCTGTTTGTGCCCTCTGTGTCCTGGGGAGGAGCCTCCCCATCCTCCTCTCCCATCCCGAATCCCTCCAACCCTCCCATCTAAGGAGATCTCCCGGGAGCACGGGGGGGGAGGGGTTTAAACCACAGGAGGCTTCATTCCCGCTAATTACGAGGAAGAAATTATTTATAATGAGGGTGGTGGAACACTGGAACAGCTTTTCCAGGGAATTTGTGGATGCCCCTGGATCCCTGGAAATGTCCAAGACCAGGCTGGACAGAGCTTGGAGCAGCCTGGAGTAGCAGGAGCTGTCCCTGCCCGTGGCAGGGGTGGAATGGGATGAGCTTTAAAGCCCCTCCCAATCCCAAATCATTCCATGAATCCCCGATAAAGCAAAGGAAGGGAAAATCCCGTATTTCCCATTGTGCTGGAATCCAAACCAGCCATTCCCTTTTGTTTGTTTGCCCGAAGAGCTCCTCCAAACATTTTTTTCCCCTGAATTTATAAAAACATTCGGAGTATCAACAGCTTGGCTTCTCCCTTTGTTTTCCTTTTCTCCCGGTCATTTCTCCGAGGAGATCCAGGCTGAATTCCAAGAAGAAAGCAGAAAACTGGGGAAGTTTGGCCTGTTCATAACAAGTCAGTCCCTCCTGAGACACTGGCAACAATAATCCAAAGCACAGAGAATTCCAAAGGATCCAGCTGGAAGAGTTTATTGGAAAACTCTTGGAATTTTGGTGAAAATGAGTTTGAGGGTTCCACCATGCTGTTTGGATCAATCCAGGCAGTTCAGGACATGGAAACAGGAAAGTCAAGCATTTCTTTCCTTGGAAGAAACAGTAGGATTCATGGATGACGGAAGTCCAAAGGAATTCATAAACTATTAAGAAAACAAGGAAATCTCACCCATATCCCAAATCCCAAAGTGTTTTGGGTGTGCATCCATCATCCAGGCAATGCTGGAGGGACGATCCAGTTTATCCCTCAGGGATTTGCCAGTGGATGAAGCTCCTCCGAATCCAGGGCTGTCTCTCTCACAGCTGGGGACAGGGAAGGTAGGAATGGCTCTGGAATTCCTCGTGATTCCAGGACATCGCCGACCACTTCTGTGCTGGGGAAATGAATCCTGAAGGAAACATGGGATCCCTCCAGGATCCCCTGGCTCCTGTCCACCAGGACATCTCTTGGATCTCCCCTCCCCCACTGAAGCGCATGGAAGTTGGAGTCATTCCAAGATGGGAACGAGCAATTTCAGCTCCTTCAAGTCCTTCATGGTCCATAATTCCATGACTCCGAACTCCCTCCCGCTCCAGAAGAACGGTCTGGTCTGTGACTCCGTCCTCAAAGCTCTCCTGGTCCATAATGCCATACCAAAAGTCTCCTGCTCCACAATTCCATCCTGGAAGCTCTCCTGGTCCAGAATTCCATCCTAAAAAGTCTCCTGGTCCATAAGTCCATCCTAGAAGTTATCCTGGTCCACAATTCCATCCTAGAAGATACCCTGGTCCATAATTCCATCCTGAAAAGCCTCCTGGTCCATGCTGACCCCCCCAGCTGGTGTCCACTGGGGCAGGGACAGCTTTTCCAAGCCAAAACTGTGCTGGGAATATGTTTACAAGGAATGGTTTGGGATATTTTTTTGTAGAATTTGGGCCACACCTGCAAGGACTGAGAACAGAAACTGGGAGAAGGTGGGAAGAGCTGGAGAAATTATGGATTTATGGAGGGGTGGGGGGTTTGGGGCTTGGGATGCCTCTGTCTCCCTTAATTTCTGCGGCGCCCGAGGCTTCTCCCGACCCCTGGGAGCTCCTGGGATGGTGCTGGACCCTCTGGAGAGGAAACCAGGAGCAGATTTTGGGGTTCCTCAGGCCCAGCGAGAGCCTGGAGCCAGGTCTAGGTCCTTTAGGGACAGTGCAGCCAAACTGGGATGCACAACCCGGGTAAACAGAGCCGGGCTCCCAACTAAAAATAACACCTTTCCTGGGAAAATAGGTTTATTTATTAAAAAAACAACCCGGTTTGGAGCTGCAGCACCTCAGCCTCAGAGAAAGGGTTGGCCACGGCCTCTGCTAATGACAGGGTTGTGCAAAAATCCCTCTTCTTTCCCCACAGAATGTCCCATCTCCCTTTCCAAACCCGGCAAAGACAAGCTTTTAATTCACGGATTAAAAATAAAGCCAGGTCTGATGGCTCGGGGCTGGGAGTTTCACTTCATCCCCTTCCAGGTTTAACTTTGGGGTGGCATCGGCTGCCCACCAGGGCCGGGGTGGAATATTTGTGTCGGGAGAAGAGAAATTTTCGGGTTTCCTGTTCTTTCCCGAAGGCTTTCATCTGGAGGCTAAATTTAAGGGGGAAAAAAAAAAAAAAAAAACGGGAGGGGAAAAAAAAAAGAGAAAAGGAGGAAACCAAATGCTTGTGGGGGAAGGGCTTTGGGGTTTTTTGGTTTCGTATTTTGGGTCTGCAGCCCTCAGTGCCTCAGCCAAAGGTGGGGATGACGCACGAATCCTGACGGGGCTCTCTGGAAGCTCCCGCAGCAGCTCAGCCCCGGCTCCCCGCGGCACAGATCCGTGTGGGAGCCACATGGATCAGGAGCCAGCGCCCAGGGACACCCGGGAGGGGCTGGAGGATCCCTGTGAGCCATCCAGGGGGACAGCAGAGACCTCATCCTCCCCTAAAACACAATCTTGAACTTTCTAGGGGGAAAAAAAGGGAATTTGGAGTTTTTACTGGCTGAAGAGAGTTTGAAATTTCAGAGGTTTTTAACGTTTTTGTTCACTAGGATGTTTTTCTTTGGAAAATGTTTCTTGCCCAGCCAGGACATGCTCCCACTTCCTGCAATGGGGTCAAAGACTCTTTTCCTGCGACCCCTGCGGTGAGGAGTTTCCCAGGAGAGATCCCCCTCCAGTCCTCAAGTCGTTGCCTGGGGTCAGGAATTTTAAGTGGGAACTTTCTCCTTCCCCAAACATCCGACAGACACCGCTGGGCTGCCGGCAGGGCTGGCCCCGGGCTGGAGCCGCTCCAGGATGATCCCAGAGGGATCCTGGCTCTCCAGGCAGATCCCTCCCAGCAGAGCTGGATGTGGATCTTTTCCCTCGCCACAGACGGGTCCCTAAGAAAGGCTGGAGAAATCCCATCCTTGGATAACCGTGGGATGTGTTTTCCTGAGGATCCTCCCAGAACTGCTGCCTCTTTGTGTCCTTTTCCTTTGGAATGACAAACCCAGCATGGATCTGACCACGGATCCACATCCAGGGTTTATCGTGCTCCAAAACAACCCCACTTTTCCTCATGAATTTTTCCTTCTAAATCCCATCTACAAACAGGAGCTGGAGCATCAGAATTGTTGCCCTTCCCGGATTTTCCTTTGGGATCTGCAGTGAGGGAAGAGGTGATGGGATGAGATGCTCCCTGTGGATGAAGAGGGCACAGGTCTGGATGTCCCTGATCCCAAAACAGACACCACATCCCAAATTCTGGATCATCCAAGGAGGAAAGCGCTGGACCCAACCACTTTCCCTGTGTTCAAGGGCATCTGAAATCCCAAAATCTGCGGATGGCAGCTCCTCTGGAAAGCGGGAAGAACTTTTCCAAGCTGGAACACTCTCTGTTGGGATCACAGACTCCTTAAACCATCTCAGGGGCAGTCTGGCAAATCCCTGCCTTGTTTGGGAACTTCTAAAGGGAATTTCTGGGGTGCTAAATCCAAAAAACCAAACCAAACCAAAACAAAACAAAAACAAAAACACCAAAGCAAAACAAACCCATTCCTTGCTTAAGGTTCAGTGGGAATTCGTCCTGCCTTTGGATTAGAGCAGATTAATTGGCTCTAATTCTCCTCTGCTCATGAGTGAGGTCTCCAAAGCCTGGAAATTCAGATGATTCCTCCTCTTGGACTATTTCCGACTGGATTCGCTGTACAGGATGAAGCTCTGCTTTTTCCAGAGGCAGGATTTGTGTCCGTGGGATTAAACCACCGCACGCTGGAAGTTTTTCTGTTCCAGTACCAAACCCACGTCTCCAAATCCCTGGGATCCACTCCCTTTGCTCTGCCCTTGGGAAGGAGCCCCCAAATCCGGCTGCCAATCCCATCCCCATCCCTGCCCACAGTGGAGGGGGATTGATCCCAAAAAAGCCTCAGAAAAGCTGGAAAAAGGAGCAGGACCAGGTGGGCAGCGAGACACCAGCAGGAAATGCCTTGGCACCCGCGCTCATTAACGAGGTGTTAATTGGGCGCGGGGCTGAGGGGACAAAGGAGCGGCAGAGGATGTGGCTTGAGGTTTCCTGATGGAAAACAGGAGGCTCGGGATCAAAGGGAAGCTGGGATTTTATGGCCCCCAGGTGGGCAGGTGGCAGAGATGGATTTGGGGGCCTTTCCCCTGGGTCTCCCGGTTTTCCCAGAGGGAAGAGAGGTGCGGGAACATCGCGGCTTTCTCGGGAAATCGAGGGGAGTGGGAGCAGACACCCACCCCGGGGACTGAAGGGTCCCCCAGCCAGCCGGGAATTCACACTCGGGAATGAGAGGAAAGAAATCAGCGGGGGGTGAGGACTTTGCTCCCCACATGAAGGAATTCTCTCCTTCCTCCTTGGCCCCACAGCTGGGAGTGATTTTCCAGCCCAAAATAGAAAGGAAGAGGAAGGAAGAGGCTCAGCTGAGCTTGGGCCCTTCTGAGGAGAGAGAAGTGAGGAAGGAGGTCTTGGAGTGATGTTTTGTTTTCCCTATCACTGGTGGCGAAGGTTTTTTGGGATTTGGAATAGTGGCTCTCCTCTGGAATAAGTCCAGAGAAGGTCCTGGAGCTGCTCCAGGGCTGGAGCCCCTCTGCTCTGGGAAAACTGGGAATGTTCCCCTGGAGAGGAGAAGGCTCCAGGGAGAGCTCAGAGCCCCTGCCAGGGCCTGAAGGGGCTCCAGGAGAGCTGCAGAGGGACTGGGGACAAGGGCTGGAGGGACAGGACACAGGGAATGGCTCCCAGTGCCAGAGGGCAGGGCTGGGTGGGAGATTGGGAAGGGATTCCTGGCTGGGAGGGTGGGGAGGGGCTGGGCTGGGATTCCCAGAGCAGCTGTGGCTGTCCCTGGATCCCTGGCAGTGCCCAAGGCCAGGCTGGAGCAGCCTGGGGCAGTGGGAGGTGTCCCAGCCCATTCCAGAGGAGTGGAACTGGATCTTTAAGGTACCTCCCAACCCCAACCATTCTGGAATTCTCTGATCCCAGCAGAGCTGGTGGTTGGTGCTCTCTCCTGTGCATTGGGAATAACAATCAGGGCTGTAATTCCACAACTTCTGCATCCTCCTGCACCCTCAACATTGGGAATTCTAGAGTGGGACAAGTCTGCGACAGCTTTGCTTTCTGAAACCTCCCCATGGGCTATCCCGAAAATCCAACCCAGTGGGATGCTCCCACTGCCTCCTTCCCTGCCTGCTCTGCATGTGGGGCTGAGGGGATGTTGGAACCCCGGGCACTGAGAATTCCAGGCTTTCTGTGACCCCCAGGCAAGACCTGCACTGACCTGAGGCCGTGGAAAAGGCTCCCAAAATGGAGTGACAGCGCTGGGATTGTGGGTGTGGAGTTTGGGTAGCAGTGTGTGACATCACAGGGTGGAAACTCAGAGTTTGAGGGTTTAGGATACAGGGATGGATATAAAGCAAGGTGGAGGGTTCAGGGCAGAGGCCAGTCCTGCTTTTTCACCTTCTCCTCCACGGCTCTGGGTGGGGTTTTGTGATTGGGTAGAAAAATCCGCATTGCGGGCCAGGGGTGGTTGGGTATTGGGTTAAAATAAAAATAATTCAGGTGTCATTTCTTAATTGGACAGTTTGTGCTTAAAAGGCCTTGGAGAGAGAGAGAGACAGAGCCATTTTCACTCTGTTAGCCAGAGCTCACAGCTTGTGAGACTTTGACATAGATAAGGATTGATAAACATCTGAATCCAAACCCAAAAACTTCGACTCTGAGCATTTAATCCTGGCTCTGACAGAGGAAAAGAAGACAAAAACCCCCAGGGGGAAGGGCTGGGAGGAGCAGGGATGGGTGCAGGTCCCGCCCCGGGATTTGGGAACACTCACCGTGCACCTTGGGCACCTTGGCTTTCAGGTGGCGCTCGCACTTGGCCTTGGCCTTCAGCAGGAGGAAGATCTGCTCCTCCTTGGTGATGACATCGTCGGCATCCACCTGCAGGGAGGGCACAGCGAGGTCAGACCCCAGCCCCAAACCCTCGTCCGGAATTCCCTGAGAGCCCCTGCGGGGGTGTCCCAAGGAACGGCTCCTCCGTGGAATCCTCCCCCACGGATGTGGCGGAGGAAGCACAGGCCGGGGCTGATCCCATCGTGCACGTTCACACGTGGAGGGAGAAGTTTTGGGATGGAGCATCCCGGATTCCAGGGATGAGGCTGCTCTCCAGGAGGAAAACACTCCTAGAAAATAATTTAATGCCAAGGGCTCCTTCCTCGTAGCAATTACAACTTCCCACGCTGCTTCCTCCTCTGCACCCGGATTTCATCCACAGGCATCAGGCTCCATAAAATCCTGCCTGAATCCCAGGAATGTGTGGAGGGATCTGCCCCAGGCAGGGCTGGGGGCTGACAGCATCTCCCACCCTCTGCTCCAGGAGACTGCGGAGCCCCTGCCAGGGCCTGAAGGGGCTCCAGGAGAGCTGCAGAGGGACTGGGGACAAGGGCTGGAGGGACAGGACACAGGGAATGGCTCCCACTGCCAGAGGGCAGGGCTGGGTGGGAGACTGGGAAGGGATTCCTGGCTGGGAGGGTGGGGAGGGGCTGGGCTGGGAGTCCCAAAGCCCCTGGATCCCTGGAATGTCCAAGGCCAGGTTGGAGCAGTCTGGGACAGTGGGAGGCATCCCTGCCCATGGCAGGCATGGATGGGATGATCCTTAAGATCCCTTCCAACCCAAACCATTCCATGATTTCCCTGCGCTCCCCAAGCCATCTCTATCCCGAATCCAGGTCTCTTCTCTCCTTCCCAGTCCATTCCCTTTGCCAAGTCAGTAACAGGAACCAGGCGAGCGCCAATTAACTCCCGACAAAACCTCCCTCCAAACGACACAAGGAGGGTTAATGAATCCCAGCTCCCGAAGAACCCGGGATTCGATTTCCCAGCGGGCTCCCGGGGAGAGGAACGGGGGCAGGGGACACGCAGCTGCCGAGTTCAATCTGATAAGGGGCCGGGAGTCAAACGGGAGTTGGGTTTTCGTGTCCCTGGAACGAATCCAGGCTGAAAAACCCTGCACAAGCGGGAGCCGCTTCCAAACCGCGTCCACGTTAATGGGAACGGCTCCAGCCCTTCCCAGATGTTTGGCCTGTCCACATGGAAGGCACCATCCCTCATTTCAGCTTGGACTGGGAACAGAAGAGCGCGGGGTCGGCTCCCGCTGGCGTTCGGATCCGCGCAAAGCCGGAGCGATTCCGCCAAAGCTGGGGGAGTTAGGCTGGATTTAGAGGGATGGGACCTCAGGAATTCCAAGGGATTCATCCCAAGCACGCTCAGCCCTCGGCTCCTCTGGCTGTGCTTGGAGGGATGCACAGAAAACACATCCTCGTTCCCAGAAATAAAAGGGAAAAACCTCCACGGGCTGGGCCTGGAGCTGAGCAGAGACAGAGCTCCGAGCTCAGATCAGGTTCAATTTCCTAAACCTGCCTGATCCTTAAAAAAATCCACCAAAACCGACTCCACATTCCCTCCTCTCCTCCCCAAAAATGGCTTAAATGGTAAAAAAAATCCATTTTGGGCCTGACCTTGTGGGTTTCCCCTCCGTCAGAGGGGCTGAAATGCAAATGTAAATAAATTTATGGATTAAACCAGAGATTTTCGCTGAATCCTGGAGTTTGAAGACATCAGTTCTCAAAAGCTTTTGGGAAAACTATGGAATGGTGCTGGATAAATCCCACTGAACACCCAGGGAAAACCAGGCTGGGAGCTGGGAGCTGGGAACTTGGCATTCCCTCTATCCCAACCCCTCGGGGGACATCTGATGGAGCTTTAAAAGATCCCCAGGGATTGAGGATTATCCAGCCCTGGAATCCTCAGATTTGGGATCAAGGGGCAGCAGGTGGGACAGCACAAACACCCAGAGCTCAAAAACCTGGAGCACCTTTGGATCTTCCAGCTGCTGGAGGAATTTCAACTCCCTGACCGCACATTTTCCTGATTTTCCTTGGATTTTCCTGCCCTGGATCTCCTGGTTTTAAGGCAGAGCTTCCCTGCTTCTCTTCCCAGCCTGTCTGTCCAAAGTTAAAGGAATCCACAGGAATTCCTTGTGATAATTTCCTGATCTGAGGCACCTTTGGCTTGGGCTGGGCAAAGCTTTCCCTTGGAAAACAATCCCAACACCTGATCCTAAAAAAGCTGCCAGGGAAGGGCCTTGCTGAGGCCATTAGGAATCATCTGTGCCAATTTTTTGGGAATCTGGAGATTCCCAGGCAGCAAAAGAAGCGGCTTCACTTCCAGGGGTGCCCAGGTGGGGCTTCAGGATTTGGGAATGGGTGGGAAGTGCTGGGAATGAAGCAGCCGCTGCTTTGGAAGGGATTTGGATCCCTTTGGATGGGGGGAAAACAGGGATGGAGGTCCCAGGATGAGAGGTCCGTAGGGTACGGAGAAAGGAGGGAAATGAATCCCTAATTTGCAGGATTTGAGACTCAGATGAAGAGAACAAGGACTGGAAAATCCCGAGAAATCCCAACCAGGATCCAGAGCAAGATCAGACAAATGAACAAAGCCCAAATCCAGCAGGAGATGGGAAAATCCAGAGCCTGGATGCAAATCCTGGGGGCAGGAATGTCCCAAACTGCTGCTGCCCCAAAGCTGGGAGGTGACAGCCCTCGAATGTCACCTCTTCTCCTAAACTGGCACCTCCTGGAATTGGGCTAGGAGGGAATATTGGGCAAAAAAGGGATATTTCCATCAATATCCATGGATTTCCTCTCTTTTTAAGGTCACCTGTGCCATGCTGAGAATCCCCAAATCCACACTAATATCCGGGATTGGCTTCAGCTCATTTATTCCATGAGATCCCTGCACATTCTGCTCAGGACAGTGAAAAAGGAAATAAAAGGCACCGGGAATTTTTCATCCCAGTGAATCCCAGAGCCAATAGCTCCTCAAAATTCCCATATTCAACATTTCCCTCCTCTTTTATCAGATTCCCATGAGCCTTCACCCTTTCATCCCAAAAAATCTCTCATCCTGGTAAAACCCTTTAACCAACAGAAAGGAATAAATGTAGGACATATTTTTCCCAATAATCCCTGCCTTGATGAAAAACTGGGAATATCCAGGATGAGCTTTACCAACCTGAGCTCCTCTTACAGCCTTTACCTGCCCAGAGCAGCTGGAATTTATTCCAGCCTCAAACCAGCACCTGAAATAAATTGGATCAGCCTTTTTTGGGATTTCTTTCCTTCTCTCCCACTTTTTTTCCCATTATTTGGCCACTCAGGAGCACTGAGAAGGTTTTTTTGAGGAGGAATTTTTGCTGATGGGAATTCTGGGAGCAAGAGGAGTGTCCAAGGGAAGGCAGAAATTGTCCCAGACGGGTCCAGCTCCCAAATCCAGCTGTTTTGGAGGAAGAGCTCGAGGTTATCCTGTCCCTGCAGGCTTAATCCCTCTAGAAATCCCTCTAAAAGCTGCCAGCAAATCCCTTGAAACCAGCTTTCCCTAAATTTCCTCGGCAGAAATTCCTGCGCTGAGTTTCTTGGCATTCACTTCACCCCAGGAACAGCCTTATCCCGATCCTGATCCACAGGCTCAGCTTTTCAAACCTTTTAAAGAAAGATTTTCAAAATTTTTTTGAAATTTCAGGAATTTTCAAATCCCTGGATGGATTTGCAGGGTTCATTCCTGCCATCCCACCCCAGGAGCACCTGGAAGGGATGGAGGCTCCTCCCAGGGCTTCCCGCTTTTCCAACTGAATCCCACCTGCTCCTCTTGCTCAGTCACCCCCTTCTCCCTTCCCAGTGCTGGGTTTTGCTTGGAAATAAGAAGTTCCTCATGGGGAAAAAATCTGGGAATGTTGTTTTTCCCTCTCCTTGTCCGGAGAAAGCAGAAATGCCGAAGGGAAGGGATACAACAACTTTATCCTGAGGCTCTAAAATCCCTTTGGATCCATTTTCATCCCCTTTCCTTGCCCCTCTGGAGCCTGTGGGGTAGGGTGAGGATTCCTCTGGAATTCCTCTGGAATTTCCATTCCCTGGCTGATGTCCCAGCCATGAAAGCAAATCCCAAATGTCCCTGGGGAGGTCTCGGTCATCCTGGTTTATGGGAATAAATAATTCCTTGTTTTTGGGAATAACGGGATCCTTTCTGTGCCGCTTCCCTGGCAGCAGCTCAGGAAGCAGCTCCAGGCAAACAGATTTTTTGGGATTGAGGGCAAGGAATACTGGGATCTGCAGGGAGAGCGCCAGGGAATCGCTGGGAAGGGGAAAGGGGTGCAGGAGAAAGAAGGGAAAAGGGAAAACACCTCAGTTCTGGAAAGGTTTGGGTTGGAAGGGTCCTTAAGGATCATCCCATTCCAAACCTCGGGCAAGGATGTGTTCCACGATCCCGGGGTGCTCCAAACCCTGTCCAGCCTGACCTTGGACACTTCCAGGGATTGGGAATCCACCATTTGCATTCAGCACATGCCGTTTATCCAGGAGAACTTAGATTTGTGGTGCCTTTCCAAGAGATTCCCACTTTACCCTCTGGATCCTCCTCCATCCCACCGGGGTCCTGCACTCAGGGAAAGCTTCCCACTCATGGATGGAACTCTTCCCACTCATGAAATATTTCCCACTCATTGGAATATTTCCCACTCATGGAATATATCTCACTCACAGAATTCTTTCCACTCATGGAATATTTTCCATTCATGGAATATTTCCCACTCATGGAATATTACCATTCATGGAATATTTCCCACTCACAGAACTCTTCCCACTCATGGAATATTTCCCACTCATGGAATATTTCCCACTCATGGAATATTCCCATTCATGGAATATTCCCATTCATGGAATATTCCCATTCATGGAATACTTCCCACTCATGGAATATTTCCCACTCATGGAATATTCCCACTCATGGAATATTCCCACTCATGGAATATTTCCCACTCATGGAATATTTCCCACTCATGGAATATTCCCATTCATGGAATACTTCCCACTCATGGAATATTTCCCACTCGTGGAACTCTTCCCACTCATGGAATATTTCCCTCTCATGGAATGGTTCCCACTCATGGAATATTTCCAACTCATGGAATATTTCCCACTCATGGAATATTTTCCACTCATGGAATATTTCCCACTCACAGAACTCTTCCCACTCATGGAGTTCTTCCCACTCATGGAATGCTTCCCACTCATGGAATGCTTCCCCCTGGAGAAGTCCTCGTCCTCCTCCAGCCCAGCTTTTCGAGCCAAAAGGGACCTCTGGAGGTGACTCCAAGTCTCCCAAAGAAGCCGAGCCAGGATTTGGGATCACCTCTGACCCCTTGTCCTGCACCTCCCTGCTGCAGGTAAAAACCAGGAATATCCCACAAGAGGCAAAACATCCTCAGGATTCACCTGGGAATTCCGAGTGATCTTGTCTTACTGAACTCCAGACATTCAGATCCTGCACACCTCGGTGACTTCAAGCTCCCTAAGGAATTCCACCTGGGAATGTGAAAAGCAGATCCAGCCCTCCTGCCTCAGTTTCCTGCAGGCCCAGCAAAGCTTCTCCCCTTTCCCTGCCTTATCCCTTAGGACTATCCCAAAGTTTTTGGTCCGTCTGCCTCAGGAGGAGGGGAGGAAAAGATGGATTTGGGAGAAATTCCTGGAGAAGCAGGCAATTCTCCTCCCCTGGGACTGGGGGAGTTCTGCCTCCACCAGGAATGGGAAAAGAGCTCCTGCTCCCAAATTCCAGCCTTCCCACGGGAAAATTGTCCACAGGTTTGTCTGAAATTCCAATGCAGCTGCTCCAGGCCATGCTGGGATTGATTCCTTTTTTTTTTCCCCTTTTTTTCCCCCCCATTTTCCTGATTTTTCCTCCTTCCAAATCACCAACCCCTCACCTTCCAGCAGCCCTGACTGGGAATTCTTGGCTCAGGCAGCCCAGAAATTTCGGGAGAGAGGCAAAATCTTGGCACGACTTCCCTGCTGCAGCTTGGAAACCTGGGATAGCACAAATCCTTCAGGTCAGGGTAACCTGCTCCTTTCCCCGGAGCGTTTGTTCAGACATCCAGCTGCATCCTAATCCCAGCAATTCTCTTTCCTAGAGGGAGAGGAGCTCCCTGGAGCAGCTGTCCCTTCTCCCCTCCCTCTGGAGAAATGGAGCTGGAAGCAAAACCCTCCCTTCCCTCCCTTCCCATCTCTGATGTCCCTGCGGGGGCTTGGGGCGCTCTCCCAAGAGATTTGTGCCGGAATGATCAATCCCACATCCCTGCCCGCTGCCCTGGCAGGGATTTGGGATTGACTCCTGCCAGGCCACATCTGCTGGCGGAGTTGAACCACAGGAAAAGGCGGAATCCATGCCCCGGGAATGCCGTGCCAAGGGGCACAGCTTTGCCCAGCTTCCCACATTTTTGGCACAACCTCCTGGCGGTGCCCTTGCATTATCCTGTTGAGGCGTTACCCTAAGACCAGGAATAGTTTTTGTGATATATCAGGAAATTCCCTTTTCTCCACAAACTTTGACCAATCTTTGACCATTTGATGTAAGGAAGGCTGCGGGGCAGGCAGGGCTCTGCTCATTTTACTCATCTACTCCAATTATTCGTTCGCATTCCTCGTTAGCACTGGCAGAGGTGAGGTCTTAAGGCAGATGAGGAGGGCAGGGCCATCCTTGCATTGTCTCTCTGTCACATCTCTTAGGCCATCCACAAATGTCATTTATGGCTCTTTGCTTTATTTCATATTTATTTCATGCCATGCTGGCACGGCCAGGAGCCGCTCTTCATCCCGGTTCCCACCCCAGCCCCTCTTCATCCCGATTCCCACCCCCTCTCCCCCCTCTCCTTGCGGATTTGGGATGGACTCCTGCCAGGTCACGTCTGCCGGTGGGGTTGGACCACGGGGAGAGGCGGAATCCGCGCCCTGGGAATGCCGTGCCAGGGCTGTGGGGCTCCGCTGCTCCCGCGTGCCAGGAGCCGCAAGCGGGAGCAGGGAAACCTCAGGGAGCTCCCGGCGCCAGCAGCTGCTCCCTCGGGATCGTTCATGGATCGTGACACGCTGGGCAGCACGAGCAGGGGACACTGGGGACAGCAGGGACACGTTCCAGCATGGATTGGGCAGGGAATTCACAGAATCATAGAATCACAGAATTCACAGAATCACAGTAGTCTCAGAATTCACAGGATTCACAGGATTCACAGAATTCACAGAATTCACAGAACTCACAGAATCACAGAAGTCACAGAATCACAGAATCACAGAAGTCACAGAATTCACAGAATTCACAGAATCACAGAAGTCACAGAATTCACAGAATCACAGAAGTCACAGAAGTCACAGAATTCACAGAATTCACAGAATTCACAGAATCACAGAAGTCACAGAATCACAGAATCACAGAAGTCACAGAAGTCACAGAATTCACAGAATTCACAGAATTCACAGAATTCACAGAAGTCACAGAATCACAGAATCACAGAAGTCACAGAAGTCACAGAATTCACAGAATTCACAGAATTCACAGAATCACAGAATTCACAGAATTCACAGGATTCACAGAATTCACAGAATTCACAGAATTCATAGAATTCATAGAATTCACAGAATTCACAGAATCACAGAATCACAGAAGTCACAGAATTCACAGACTTCACAGAATTCACAGAATTCACAGAATCGCAGTAGTCTCAGAATTCACAGGATTCACAGAATTCACAGAATTCACAGAATTCATAGAATTCATAAAATTCACAGAATTCACAGAATCACAGAATCACAGAAGTCACAGAATTCACAGAAGTCACAGAATTCACAGGATTCACAGAATTCACAGAATCACAGTAGTCTCAGAATTCACAGGATTCACAGAATTCACAGAATCCCAGAATCACAGGATTCACAGAATTCACAGAATCCCAGAATCATAAAGAATTCACAGAATCCCAGAATCCCAGAATCCCAGAATTCACAGAATCACAGTAGTCTCAGAATTCACAGGATTCACAGAACTCACAGAATCACAAAATCATGAAATCACCAGGTTGGAAGAGACCTCCAAGATCATCGAGTCCAACCCATCCCCAACACCTCGACTAAACCATGGCACCAGTGCCACATCCAGTCCTTCCTTAAACACACCCAGGGATGGTGACTCCACCCCCTTCCTGGGCAGACCATTCCAGTATTTTATCACTCTTTCTGTGAAAATCTTTTTCTGATATCTATCCTGTATTTCCCTTGCTGCAGCTTGAGAAAAGCTCAGTTGTCCCTCAGGATGGGAGCTGCCGTGCTGGGGCTGGGGCTGTGCCCATCCAGTTACTCCAGTGAGCTCCATATCCCGGAAATTTGGAGGTCAGGGCGGGAAAAGAAGGATTTCCAGAGTGGGAAGGGGAGCTGCTGGCCTGGATATCACTCCAACAAGGCTGATGTTCCCCGGCCGAGGTCGGAGCATCGCCGCAGCCATGGGGAAGATCCTGGCTCTGGATTTATCCAGGCAGGAATCCCAGCCTCGTGCAGGGAATCACGTTTGGGAAAGGAGTTCTGGGTTTGCATGGGAGAGCCCAAACATCCAGCACCAGCCTGGAATGGTTTGGGTTGGAAGGGACCTCAAGGATCATCCAGTGCCACCCCTGCCATGGCAGGGACAATTCCCAATGTCCTAGGCTGCTCCAAGCCCTGTCCAACCTGGCCTTGGACACTTCCCGTCTCTTCAGATTCCCCCCTGACTCCAGCTCCTGGTTTCCATCCCTCTCTTGGAACCACAAATTCCTCAGTCTGGTCAATCCCTGAAGGTTTTTTATTTTTGCCTCCCTGTTGGATTTGCTGGGAAAATGCCCCGGATGTTTCCCTGTGGGACACGAGGCTGCAGGTGGTGATGCCTTTGCTCCATGAGTCAGCGCTCTCCCGACCCATCCCCAAATTCCAGGGGCCACCTCTGTCCCAGACTATCCACAAACACAGGGAAAGCCAGGCTTAGACAGATCTCCATGAAAAGCATGGAACAAACCACTGGGGTGAGGGAGGTGGTCAGAGGAAATAACACATCCTGGTGCTTAAACACAGAATCAGGGAATGGTTTGGGATGGAAAGGACCTTGAGGATGATCCCGTTCCACCCCTGCCATGGGCAGGGACACCTTCCATTATCCCAGGGTGCTCCAAGTCCTGTCCAGCCTGGCCTTGGGCACTGCCAGGATTCCAGGGGCAGCCACGGCTTCTCTGGGAATTTCATCCCATCTCCTCAGCACCCTCCCAGCCAGGAATTCTTTCCAATACCCCACCTAGCCCTTCCTCTATTCCCTCCACACTTGTCTTCCCAGTTGTAACTGTGTTTGGAATGATGCAAAACAGACCAGACAAGTCCAAAAGGCCCGAATCCTTTTAAAAAAATCCCATTTTGGGAGGATCCGGCTGATCCATGCAGATCCCACGGGAACTGGGCGCCTCGGGCTGTGTCCGTGCCAGCCCAGATCTGCTCAAAATATCCGTGATTTCTCTTCCTGAGGGGATGAGCTACGGCTGGGGAACCCCTCTGGCTCTGCAGCAGCACCCAGGCCCGTGGGCTGCCCCATTCCTTCATCCCAGAATATTCCCTGCACAAACCCCATCCCTGCCCTGCTGCCGGAGGAGTTCAATCCCGAGTGAAATCCCGAGCGGATCCAGGCAGCGTTTGGTTTGTTGGAGCCGGCGGTGCCTGGAGTGCCAGGAGTGATTTATCTCCTCCTAACCCAGACACGTAAACAGGGCCGTGAATCACTCCTTAAATCATTCCCTAAAAGTGCCTCTTTTCCCTGGGAGGCCGTAAAGGGAGCCTGGGATGAGCTCACAGGGAGCGGCTCCGCCACCCAAAGGGACGCGCTTGCCTTCCTCCCGCTGCTCTGCGCCCTCTCCGCGGGCCTTTCCCAGAACTCCCGTTCCCGGTGCCAATCCCCGGCTTTCCCCCCGTAAACTCGGGCTTTATAAAGTTAACAGCCCGGCTTAGGCAGGGACAGATGTTCCTGATAAGCCTCAGCCTCCTTAAAAGTGTCGCAACTGAGTTTTCCTTCCAAGCGCTGCCTGCCGCGGCCAAGAGCTTTGCGGTGGGGGATCATGGATCACCTGGCTGGAGCTGGGATTTATTTCCTTCTGCTGCTGCTTTCCCTAAAAAAAAAGCCACTCATTAATCACCAGCCTCTCCTGCAAGTGGTGGGGACCCCCCGCCTGGGATTCCATCACCTTTTCCAGGATGAGGGACGTGCTGATCCCTCCGGTGCAGCCAAAATTCCCGGCTACCCGTGACCTTTTCAGCACGGACAAAGGCTGACCCTCATGATTTATGGGAAGGAAAAAAAGAAAAAAAAAAAAAAAAAAAACCCAATAACCCCACACTAAAAATATCTCCCTGTGTTTCACCGTCCCGGCTGGAAGCTTTTCCAGAAATTCCCTTTGGATTCCAAAACAAGGCCGGTGCCCATCCACGAGCCCGTAAAACAAGTAATGAGTTTTTGTCCGGATGAAAACAGACTTTTTTTTGGGATGAGGCTGGCGCAGGGATTCCAACAAACAGTGCTCACATCCTGCTTTGGAGGCTCCACCTGGCTTGTCCACAAGAAAAAGAGGGGAAAAAAATTCCATTGGGATCACGGGGATGTTGGAGAGCTGGGAGAAGGCGAGGCTGGAGCAGGACTCGTGGAATGCCCCATCCCTGGAAGTGTCCAAGGGCAAGGCTTGGATCAGCTTGGGAGGGTCCCTGCCCATGGGGTGTTCAAGGTCCCTTCTGACTCAAACCCATCTGGAATTCCAGGACTCTGGGATCAGGATGACATTGAAATATTGGGAAAGGAAACCTGAACCACGCAGGTGCCTCCTGCACTTTCCCCCTGCAGGTGAACTGGGATTTTCCATCCAAAAACAAAAGAAGAAAAACTCTGGAAATCAGGATAGGAATAAGTTTTTATGGCTCTGGAAATCTCCCAGTCCTGCCATCAGGGAATATTCTCAATTGTGACTATTCCTGATTGGGGTTTTTGGACACAGCTGTAAAGATGCTGCCAGGAGCTCTGGGTGTGTGCTGGAAAGGGCCATTCCCTATTTTTCTTTTTTTTGGGAAACAAGATGCTTTTAAGTCATCCCCACCAGCCTAAGGCCTTGTTCTCCCTGGGTCTGGCTTAAGCCCCGATTCCCTGAGCTGAGCCTTCCCAGCCATCCCCGGGTGACCACCCCACAATTTTGGAGTCCCCTTGTTCCCTTGGGGCCCCTCCCTGCTCTGCCCATCCACAGCATCCCACAATCCCAACTTTCTGCCTCTGTCCGTGTTGTCTGGACTTTAGGCCGGACTATCCCAAAGCCGAGGCCACCTGGTCCTGCTGGCCTTTCCTCCCTGCTGAGCTTGGCTCATCCCACTTTCCTCGAACATCAGGGACACCCTGGCTCTGGGATTTCTCCCTGGGGTCGTTCCATCCCTGGGAGAGGAATCCTTCCAGGCGTTTCCTGCTGCAGATCTGGAGGTGTCCCTCAATCCATTGGTCATTCCCAGAACAGGCTGGCCCTGATTTAGTCACCTCAGGCCTGGCTGTCCCACATCAGGGAATCTGGGAATGGTTTGGGATGGAAGGGAACTTAAGGATCATCTATTCCCACCCCATCCATTCCCACCCATTCAATTCCTGCTATTCCAGGTTGCTCCCAGCCCTGTCCAACCTGGCTTTGGACGCTTGCAGGGATCCAGGGGCAGCCACAGCTTCTCTGGGAATTCCATCGCAGCCCCTCCC
Organism: Prinia subflava; assembly: GCF_021018805.1. Classification (NCBI taxonomy): domain Eukaryota; kingdom Metazoa; phylum Chordata; class Aves; order Passeriformes; family Cisticolidae; genus Prinia; species Prinia subflava. The sequence continues at coordinate 152,641,781 of NC_086247.1, read as the reverse complement.
CACCCTCCCAGCCAGGAATCCGTTCCCCAAATCCAATCTCAGTCCACTCTCCATCTTAAAACCAAGGGAAAAAGGATATTTAAGCCTCACATTCCTGGCTTGGGTTTGGGGTTATCCAAACCCAGTCTGGGGCTCATAAAATCCCAACATCCACTGACACCTTCCCTTCGTGCTCCTCATCCCGGAGTTGGGAAATGCAGGGCTGCATTTTCCCCCCGGCCCTTGGTGCTATTTTCCAACCCCTGCCCCAGCAGGAATGACGCAAATCCCGGCAGCCATCCCCAGCCCCTCTGAGACACGGCAAAAAGACCTGGAATTCCGGCCGGTGGAAACCGAGCCGCCCCGCTGACGTCAGCTGGGCAAGGATCCCTTACTGAGAGCCCGCCCGAGAATCCCGCGGCCACAATCCGGGGTTTGTGTCCAGGAATATCCCGGCGGATCCGGCTCTCAGCACGTGCAGGTATCGCGTTACCCGCGCCCCAGCTGGAAACGCTCGGAGCAGCACTGGGAATTTCGGGGCACACCCAGGCCCGTGACTTTGGGATGATGAATTTACTCCTGTCTGGGCCTTAAATTTAGCGCAGACTCCTCTCCATACAAAAAAACCACCCCAAAATAGATGGGATGCCTCCCAAAAAAGAGACGGGGACCTCATCCGTGAGAAATGGGCTTTGTTCTGGAATAACGGCGGGAATTCCGTCTGGGGTTTTGTATCTCGGAATAGCTCACGCCAGCAGATCTGTGAGCAAACAATGGATGCAGGGAATTCCATTTTACCCCAGCCTGGACTCCGGATGCCTCGCTGGGTAATAAAACCTGGGGCAAGTTTGAACTTGGAGCCCTCAAGGTCACGAGCGGATCCATTTCTCTCCCCTCACTCCTGGGGCATTTTCCAGACTCTGGCCAGCCTAAATTCCTCAACTAAAAACCAGACTGGTTCCAAGTTTTCCAATATATTCCAAGCTTCTGGGAAGTTCCAGTTGCAAGGGCAGATCATGGCATGGTCAGGCTCAGAAGAGACCTTGAAGATGATCCATCTGCCAGCCCAGATGTGCACAAACTCTATCGAAATAAACCCAATTCTTTAGGGAATAAAATCTAAAAAATTCCCATTTTGGACTAATTAAAGATTCCTCAGGGTTGCGGTTTTTATTCAGGAGTTGGAGGTCGGAATATAAACATGGATGGAGGAGAGGGAGGGACGTTACACCACACATTTCCACAATGGAGTTTCTTCCGTATCTCCTAAAATGTGGAGTTCGACCCCTCTGGAGCCAGGAACTGGGGTCGGAAAAGCCCAGCTGGGTTCAGCTGAGCCAGGGCCTGTTTTCCTTGGGAGAATTCCCTGCAGGAACGCTGGTGTCCCTTGTCACCACCATGGGACACTCATGGCATCCCAGCTGTTCCTCGCGGGTGACGAATCCCAACTGGAAGTAACGAGCATGGAGAGAGGGCTTGGGAAGGAGAAGGGGAAAAGTGGCCTCTGGCACCTGGAGTCGGAACGAAAAGAGTGGGAAACCGCGTCTGTTAACATGGCCCCGGCAGCTCCAAAGGGCTTTAGGCCTGAGCCTTCCGCTAAGCCAGGCTTAGGGAAGCAGACGGAAGAGGGATGAAAGGAAAAGGCGGGAGGGGAGGGGGCTCAGGTTTCCCAGGACACAGGAGCTGGCTCAGGATCTTGGTGGGTTCCCAGCAGACCTGGGGGAAGTCCCTGCACCCCTTCAGCCACCCCTGGGCACAAACGGATCCTTTCCAATGGGAATTCAGATGGAAAACTGATCGCAGCATTCCCTCTAGGAAAACTGATCACAACATTCCTGCTAGGAAAGCCAATCACGACATTCCCTCTAGGAAAACTGATTGCAGCATTCCCTCTAGGAAAACTGATCACAACATTCCTGCTAGGAAAGCCGATCACGGCATTCCCGCTAGGAATACTGATCACGACATTCCTGCTAGGAAAGCCGATCACGACATTCCCTCTAGGAAAACTGATCGCAGCATTCCCGCTAGGAATACTGATCACAACATTCCCTCTAGGAAAATAAACTGATCGCAGAATTCCTGCTAGGAAAACTGATCACAACATTCCCGCGAGGAAAGCTGATCGTGGCATTCCCTCTAGGAAAACAAACTGATCACAGCATTCCCTCTAGGAAATCTGATTGCCACATTCCTGCTAGGAAAACGGATCTCAGCATTCCCTCTAGGAAAGCCGGTCACAGCATTCCCTCTAGGCACGGGTCCAAGAGAACTTTGCTTCCCCACACTGAATGTGGTGGGATTCAATCCATGCTGATGGATTTGGGCTTCCTTGGAGGTTCACAGCCCCTCACAGCTTCAGCCCATCCTGGGTGCATTCCCGTGGCCAGGAGCAGCCCCCTGGTGCCGGGAGAAATCCTGAGGCACTCGGGAAGAGTTTCCGGACAACCGGAAATGGCAGAAAAGTGATTCTACTTCCTGAATGTTCTCCCGAACTCCAAAGGATCCACTGAACTTGGGATCCATTCCTTTCCCACCTTTATGGCTCTGCTCCCTTCTCCCAGTTTTCTTCATCCCTGCTCTCCTCTCCCAATAAAGCTTCCCTTCCTTCCTGCCCTATTTCCTATTTCTCCGTGTCCCCAGCCATGGAGACATTCTTGAATCCAGTCTCAGGGACTGGAGAATCCCTTCCACTGCCTGGGGCTGCTTGGCGAGGGGATAATGGGATAAAGGGATAATGGGATGGGATGATGGGATGGGATGGGATAATGGGATGGGATAATGGGATGCGATAATGGGGTGCCATGGGATAATGGGATGGGATGGGACGGGACGGGATGGGACGGGACGGGACGGGACGGGATGGGACAAGATGGGATGGGATGGGATGGGATGGGATGGATGGGATGGGATGGGATGGGATGGGATGGGATGGGATGGGATGGGATGGGATGGGATGGGATGGGATGGGATGGGATGGGATGGGATGGGATGGGATGGGATGGGATGGGATGGGATGGGATGGGATGGCTCCCTCTGGGATTGGTGGCTGAGGATGGAATTGTGGCTCCCAAATGTCAGTTCTCCCTCTTTCCCAACAAACCACTCCCGGATTGTCCCAGCCTTGGAATTCCTCGCTCCAGGGTAGCTCTGAGCCCCCGGTGCTGCCCAAGCCTTGGGCAGAGCTCCGAGGCTCTGCAGCTCCAGGAGACGCTGTCCTTTAGAGCTCAGGGACCAGCTTTGGGCTGGAATTGCTCTGGCCCCACAGGAAACATTCCCAGAATCCAGCAAGACCCTGGCTGCTCTGTCCTGGCCCAGGGCAGCCAAAGGCAACCTTTGGAATGAGATCCCACCAGGGCAGCTCAATCCTCACGCTCTGGGGATGCAGGGGGAATTTCAGATCGTGGTGTGCAGCGCATCCACAGGAGCTGGAGAAGCGCAATCCAACGCCCTGAGGAACCAGGCGGCATTTCCCGGTTTGGGAACACAATATTCCGGAGTAAATTGGGATTTGGGCTTTAATTGCAGCCCGTGGAGGTCCAGGGGTTTTGTTTCCTTCCCCAAACCACCGCGGCCACGGCTGCGACGGCTCTGATCTCACCTCGCCTCCCACAGCCCCGAGATCGGGAGCTCACCGCGAGGGGCCGGCCGGGCTCCGTGGGATGAGTCAGCCCCTCTTGGAAAAGCCCACACTGGCTGCTGGGAAAGGCTGGATTTGAGCTAAGCTGGAGAAGCTGCGGCTGCCTCATCCGTGGGATTGTTCAAAGCCGGGCTGGACCGGGGTTTGGAGCAGCCTGGGATGGGGGAAGGTGTCCCTGCCCCTGGAATGGGGTGGAATTCCTGAATAAAACCCAGAATCCTGGGGAGCCTTTAATCAGTCCAAAAGTGGCATTTTAAAATTTCATTCCCTAGAGAAATTGGATTTATTTCATTAAGGTCTCTTCCAACCCAAATCCTTCAGGGATTCTACAAATCCTGATGGATTTCTCTCTAAGGGCAGGTGTGAACTTTTCCTCTTCCTGCTGGGCTTTGGGGTCAAAATCCAGAATTTCTAGAAAAACGCTGACAAAACCGTCCCTGGCCAGTTCAGTCACTCCCCACTGGGGCGAGGAAAAGCAGCCTGGAATTCCTGCCTGGATTAAGGAGGAATCCTCAAGGACGATCCGGAGGCATCCACACATTTTGGGTTTGGCTTTTCTTGTGACAGAAATAAACCAAAACAACATCCCAGCCTCCTCTGTGTCCCAAATAAACCCGACCGGCTCCCTCTGCGCCTCTGCCTGGCCCAGATCCTGCTTTTCCACACCTTTCCCAGAGGTTTCTGAAGGACAGGATTCCCAGTGCCATCCCCACGTGCTGTTCCCAATTCCAGCCCTTCCCTGTCCCTCCACGGCGTCTCCTGGGCAGCACCAAAGGTTCACTGAGCCGGGAATGTTGGACCTGGTAGGGATTTGGAGCTTGGAATGCGAGAATTGAGCGACCCTGGTGGGATCTCATTCCAAAGGCTGCCTTTGGCTGCCCTGGGCCAGGACAGAGCAGCCAGGGTCTTGCTGGATTCTGGGAATGTTTCCTGTGGGGCCAGAGCAATTCCAGCCCAAAGCTGGTCCCTGAGCTCTAAAGGACAGCGTCTCCTGGAGCTGCAGAGCCTCGGAGCTCTGCCCAAGGCTTGGGCAGCACCGGGGGCTCAGAGCCACCCTGGAGCGAGGAATTCCAAGGCTGGGACAATCTGGGAGTGGTTTTCTTGGGAAAGAGGGAGAAACGACACTTGGGTGCCACAATTCCATCTCCAAACAGCGATCTGGGGACCATTCCATTCCATTCCATTCCATTCCATTCCATTCCATTGTCCCATCCCATTATCCCATGGATCCCATCCCATTATCCCATCCCACTATCCCTTTATCCCGTTCCATTGCTGAGCAGCCCCAGGCAGTGGAAGGGATTGTCCAGTCCCTGACACTGGATGCAGGAATGTCTCCATGGCTGGGGACACGGAGAAATAGGAAATAGGGTGGGAAGGAAGGGAAGTTTTGGTGGGAGAGGAGAGCAGGGATGAAGAAAACTGGGAGAAGGGAGCAGAGCCATAAAGGTGGGAAAGGAATGGATCCCAAATTCAGTGGATCCTTTGGAGCTCGGGAGAACATTCAGGGAGCAGAATCTCTCCTCTGACACAGCCTCGTGGGATGAACTGGAGCATTTTCTTGCATTTTCCAGCTGGAATGAAACCAGCCCTGTGGCTGGAGAGGAGGAGCGTTTGGGAATCCAAATCAGGACGAGATGTGGAACGGGGAAAGAGGCAAATAAAGAAAGGGAGAGGCCAAATAAACAAGGAAAGTTCGGGACGGGGTTTGACCCCACGCCCTGACTCCGGAGTATCCCGGGAAGGCAGAGGATCCCTCACGGCTGCAGCTGGAACCTGGCACTTTTCCCAATTGGAAACAAATGGGCGCTGTCCCTTTTCCATTCCCTGGTTTTACAGCAGTTGGGAATTAGGCTGATGAGGAGTTTCCTTGCCAGCTCCGTCTATCCTGGGCTAATTACAGAGACTCTGCTAATTGTGGGACAAAACCTATGGAACCACAGCGTTCCTGCTCTGGGCTAATTACAGGGACTCTGCTAATTGTGGGACAAAACCTATGGAACCACAGCGTTCCTGCTCTGGGCTAATTACAGGGACTCTGCTAATTGTGGGACAAAACCTATGGAAGCACAGCGTTCCTGCTCTGGGCTAATTACAGGGACTCTGCTAATTGTGGGACAAAACCTATGGAAGCACAGCGTTCCTGCCCTGCGATTCCAGAGGGAATTGTACGGGGGAATCCACACTCCTCCTGCTCATCCCACCTCTCCCCTCCCTGGGTGGTTCTGCTCCTGAAAGGAAAATTAAAGAAGGGACCAGGCTGGGATCAGCATTCTGGGCTCTGGAGAAGACCCAGGGGCTGAGCCTGGCTTAGGGAATGCACAGCAGAGAGCTGGAAGGGGAGAATCCAGGGATTTGGGGAAGTGAGGAACAGCAGGGCTGGCTCTCCGTGGTGGAGAGGGGATCGGGAAATGTTGGATTCTCTGCTTGGATGGGGCTTGGAGCAGCCTGGGATAGTGGGAGCTGTCCCTGCCCGTGGCATGGGGTTGGAATGGGGTGGGATTTAAAGTCTTTCCATCCCGAACCACTCCAGGATTCCACGGCTCCACTCTGGAAATGGGATACAGGGAGCTCCTGTTAAATAATCCGGGAACACAAGGATGGCTGGGAAACACTGGGAGCTGTCCCCAAATCCCTGGAGATGGAGCCTGCAGGGGCAGGAGAAGGGGAAGGATCACTCCCAACAATTCTGGTATTCCTTTTCCTGAGCACCTGGGAATGTCCTCTATGAAATTAGGGCCTCAGGCTGGATGGAATTTTCATGGAATCACAGAACCTGAGCCTGGCTTGGGTTGGAAGGGACCTTAAAGCTCATCTTGTTCCACTTCCACCATCCCAGGCTGCTCCAGCCTGGCCTTGGGCACTGCCAGGGATCTGGGAATTCCAGCCCAGCTCTCCCCACATTCCCAGCCAGGAATCCCTTCCCGATATCCCATGCAAATCTCCCCTTTCCCAGCTGCAAACTGCTGCTCCTGGCCCTGTCCCTGCAGGGCGATCCCTCCCGGATCAGCTCCAGGACCATTCCCAAGGATCTCCCCAGGCCTGGCTCCCTCCACATCCCCCAGTTCATCCAGTATCCAGGAGCTGATGGGCCTGGAGATGCTGCCGGAGATCCCGGGTTGGAGCAGCTCTGCTCCCTCTCCCTTTGGACAAGAGACCGTTCCCGCACAGCAGAGGGATGCAGGAATTTCCCGGGATGCAGGAATTTTCCCGGGATGCAGGTATTTTCCTGGCTGCAGCCAACTCAGCGGGAAGCTCCGAGATATCTGCTGCCATCTACGGCCAATCCCAAATAGTGCAAAAAACCGGGAGAGACCCAGCTCTGGCTCCAGACTGGATTTTCCTGGGATGCTTGGAGAAGGCTGGGAATGGGGAATGGGGAATTTCCTTTTCCAGGGAAAACTTCCACCCCAGGATGCACAGGACGCTCAGAGCCCACCAGGGGCCGGTATGAAGTGCGGAGATGAGAGAGGAATTTCCCGGGATAATCTGGGATTGGGAACGAGGGGACGCACAGACACACCTGAAGGGTTTGGAAAACATTCCCTCCCTTTCCCATCCTTCTCCCTTCCTTTTTCCCGGTTTCTCCAGAGCAGATTCCTGGAAAACTCCCACTCCTGATGCTGTTCCACCAGCATTGCCCTGGGAATTTGCATCCCCTCATCCTGACCCCAATTCCAGGAGCAAGTGCCATGTGAGCAATGGGGATTTGGGATGGGAGCACCGGGGGCTTGGGATGGGAACAGCGGGGATTTGGGATGGGAGCACTGGGGGGATTTGGGATGAGCACCGAGATTTGGGAGCTGCGCAGGGAGCGGGCGGTGCTTCCCTCCCTCCGGCAGGGCAGGAGCGCATTCCCGGTGTGGAATTTCCCAGGAACCCCGAGCGCCGCTGTTTGTCCTGGCTGCATCCCGAGGCCCTGGAGCTCCTTCCCTGCTGGGATTGGGGATCCCCCTCTGGATGCTCCCGAGAGCTGGAGGCCATTCCCTTCCCGGGGAAGTGGGAACTCCTTTCCAGGGAAAGCTGAACCTTTCCGGCAGGAGGATTTGTGCTCTGCTTCATCCTAGAAATCCGGGAAACGGGAATGGGATCGGGTGGCAGGACAAGCTCCAGGGCCCCAGGGAAATGTCCCGTCCCTGCAGCTTCCATGGAAAAAGCTGGATCAAGGATCAAGCCGTAGGGAGAGACCGGCTCCTGCGCAGCTGAGCTCTCTTCCCATGGAAAATTCCCACGTATTCCCAGACTCCAGCCATCACTGGGATTTCCCCCTTTGCACAAATCCTACATGAACCCAAGAAGTTTATTTTGTGGATTCCCTCTCCCTGCTCCCGAGTTATCCCGGTTTTTAACTCGGCTCAGTTCCTTATTCCAAGGGAAAAGAATTTGGGATGTTGAGCCTGGGAAGGCACACAGAGCTCAGGCACAGCAGGGAAAAGCCACAGACCATCCCTGATCCACCGGGATACTTTGGGATCCTGCGTGGAATTCTGGACACAGCAATTCCTTTGGGAAGAGGAAGGGATGCCTGGGACTCCCCTGGGAAATCCAGGAATCAGCTTCCCCCGTCTCATCCCACCAGCCTGCCCTGATAATTCCGGCTCTGCAGGAATTATGGATGCAAAACCCTGCGGATGCTGAAATTTTATGGGAACAGATTCAGAGAGAAACAACCAAAGAATCCTGCTCGGGTCCCAAATTCCGTGGGAAAATAAAGCCGTGGGCAGGAAATCCCTGAACTTTGCTTTGGATTTGGAAAGGAAGCTTTCCGTTATCCTTGACCTGGGATTTGTTTCCGAAGCTCTTGGCCACCTACGGAGAGGAGTTTCCCCTCTCTGGAGAGGCGCAGCAGAAATATTTGGAATATTTCATGGGGCAGGGCTGGGAATTGGGGCGTTTTCCGGGTGTTTTGGGGGACAAAATTCCCGGTCCTCAACCAGTCCTGGCACAGCTTGAGGACGTTCCTGTCATTCCTTGGGAGCAGAGCCTGACTGCTCCCAGCTGGAAAACCAGAGGGTGGAGAAGATCCCTGAAATCCCAGAAACAAGGAAAACCCTGGGAATCTTCCAGGGAAGGCTTTGCCTGGCCTGCATTAAGGGCTTTGCAGGGTGATGCAAAGCAGCTGCAGCTCTGTCATTCCATGAAAAACCACCCGGGATGAGCCAAGCCTCACACGCGGGGCTGGGAATATCGAGAATGTGCTCCTCCAGGGATTGCACTGAGGGGTGCCCTCGGGATCCCGGGAATGCTGGAAGGGCCTGGCAGCTCCGGACTGGGAATTTGCAACCCCACGGAGCCGAGGCGGCTCTGGGGAGAGCAATTCCATGGTTAAAACTCCGGGAGTTACAAAACAAAGGGAAAGCGCTTTTGTTCCGCCTGGGAAAGGGAGGGTTTGTTGACAGCCCCGGGAACTCCTTCCAGCCAGGAATGCTCAGAGAATCCCCCAGAAGGGCTCATTCCAGAGGATCCTTTCCCCAGCGTTTCCCTGTCCTCCGGGATCGTCCCTGTGGGATGGAGACCTCGGCTCATCCCACCCTGCAGGCACCGCCAGCCTCTGGAAAACTTCCCGTGGTTTGTCCGGGACGGGCTCTTTGTGCTCGCCTTCCTCGGAGCACAGGGAATTGTCCGTGAGATCCTGATCAGTTTTCCATAGAATCCCGGAATTGTTTAGGTGGGAGAAGCCCCTCGACCAAGCCCAGCTCTGCCAAGGCCACCCCTGCCCCAAGTGCCACATCCTAAGTGCAGGGATGTTAAATCCACCTCTGCCCCGGGCAGCTGGGATAGGGCTGGACGGCCCATTCCAGGCAGGAATTTTCCCAATATCCCTCCCCTGAGGCCGTTCCCTCTCCTCCTGTCCCTGTTCCCTGGGAGCAGATCCCGATTTCCCCTCCAGAGGGTCCTTCCCAAGCTCCTTTTCTCCAGGAACATCCCTCATCCTCCTTTCCTGGGAATTTTCCTTCAGGCAGGAGGTAAAACTGGGCCGGGGGATTTTTGGGATGAGCTGTTGGAAACATGGATCTGTGGGAAGCACTGAGACCATTTTCCTAATTAAACCCAGGATCAGCCCTGCTTTAATTACTTTGATGAGGCTCTGGAGCTGAGACTCCCCCACCCCAATCCTTCCCAATATTCCCAATATTGTTCAAAGCCGGGCTGGACAGGGTTCGGAGCAGCCTGGGATGGTGGAAGGTGTCCCTGCCCTTGGAATGGGGTGGAATTCCTGAATAAAACCCAGAATCTTTCATCAGTCCAAAAGTGGCATTTTTAAATTCCATTCCCCACCATCCTCCCAGGAATCTTCTGACTTTTATCCCGATTCCTTCCCAGGGCTCTGAGGTCATCCCAGCCAATCCCTGAGGGATGGAGGAAGGGTTTTTCCCCCTCTCCTTTCATCTGCCGGGAGCTGGGATCATGTGTCCCCTTGATCTCCTGCAGCCCAGACGTCTCCTGTCTCCCCTCTCCTGGATCATGGATCACGGGATCCCGGGGCTCCAGGGCCGCCTCGGGACACGGCCCGGGGTGACCTCGGCCACAGGGATTTGATGGCAGCCACAGAATCCCAGGATTCTCCAAGGCTGCACCCAACAGCCGAGATTTCCCTGATGTGCTCTGGATGGAAGGGAGAGATCAAGATCTCCCAATGGAACTCATGTGGAAAAAACCAAAGGATCTGGGATTTTCCAGCCCTGGCTGCCCTCACGTTCTCAGGGAGGTTTCAAGGTGACTCCTTGTTGGAATCACTGAGAATTCCAGGCTTTCTGTGACCCCCAGGCAAACCCTGCATTGACCTGAGGCTTGGAAAAGGCTCCCAAAATGGAGTGACAGCGCTGGGATTGTGGGTGTGGAGTTTGGGTAGCAGTGTGTGACACCACAGGGTGGAAACTCAGAGTTTGAGGGTTTAGGATACAGTGATGGATATAAAGCAAGGTGGAGGGTTCAGGGCAGAGGCCAGTCCTGCTTTTTCACCTTCTCCTCCACGGCTCTGGGTGGGGTTTTGTGATGGGTAGAAAAATCCGCATTGTGGGCCAGGGGTGGTTGGTATTGGGTTAAAATAAAAATAATTTGGGCGTCATCTCTTAATTGGGTAATTAGCACTTAAATAACCTTGTAAAGAGACAGAGGCAGAGCCATTTTCTGCCTTGTTGCTGGAACTCACAACTCCTGAGACTGTGACATAGATAAGGATTGATAAACAGCTGAGTCCAAACACCAAAACTGCGACTCCCGAGCATTTGATCTCAGCTCAAACAAGAAGAAGAGAAGACAAAACCCCAACAACTTCTGGAGGGGTTTCTCCATCAATTCTTCCCCACCTCTGGCCATAGAGGGATTATGGGAGGAAATCCGGGCATGGAATGTGGGCCTGAATGTGAAACCATGGCCTGAGGAGGGAGGTTTGGTCCAGAGGGAGCCGGGAGCTGCCTCTCCTGAATATTCCCCAGGTTTTTCCATGGGGAATGAGGAGAACCAGGAGAGAATTGGGATAACACAACCCCAGACCCAGCTTTCCCTGCTCAGCCTGAAACAATATCCAGGAGCACTCTGGTGGAGGGGGAAAGCGAAAATGGGAATTTTTGGGAGGGATGTTCCATCCAAGAGCTTATTTCTCCTTGTAAATGAGGAGAACCAGGAGAGAAACTGGATAACACAACCCCAAATGCAGCTTTTCCTGCTCAGCTGACCAGGAATGTGAAAACAAATCCAGGAGTGCTCTGGTGCAGGGGGAACGGGAGAAACGGGAATTTTCGGGAGGGATATTACATCCAAGAGCTTCTGGAGGGATGTTTTTTCCACAGGGAACTGGGAGCTGCCTCTCCTGAATATTCCACAGGTTTTTCCATGGGAAATGGAAGAATCAGGGTAGAGAATTTAGGATAACACAGCCCCAAACCGATCTTTTCCTGCTCAGCCTGAAACAATATCCAGGAGCAGTCTCATGCAGAAGGAGAGTGGAAATGGGGATTTTCTGGGAGGGATATTCCATACAAGAGCTTCTGGAGGGATATTTTATCCAAGGGGAACTGGGAACTGCTTCTCCTGAATATTCTCCAGGTTTTTCCATGGGAAATGAGGAGAACCAGGAGAGAATTTGGGGGTAACACAAATCCAAACCCATCTTTTCCTGCTCAGCCTGAAACCACATCCCCCTGGTGCTGGGGGAAAGGGAAAATGGGAATTTTCCAGCAGCTGCGGAAGCCCTGGCGCTGCCGGGCCCGGTTCCTGTCCTAATGATCCCTCAAATCCATTAGCTGGGATTCCTTCCTGTCCTGGCTCATTTGCAGTGCAGACAGGGAGGGAGCAGAAAGCTTCCCTGGCTGGGCTCCATCCAGCCCAGGGACACGGAGTGCTCCCGAGGGAATTCCAGCCCTATCCTTGCTTTATTTCCCCTCAGATTCCTGCTGTGCCCCCGCTGCTGTCACGGCCCTGGGAGCAGCACTGGCATTCCCAAGTGCCATATCTGCCTGGAAGTTAAATCCCCCTGGGAATGGGGGCTCTGGCACTGCTTTTCCATGAGGAATATTCCTAATATCCAACCTGAACCTGATCACTGAGAATTCCAGCTCTAGCCATAATTTTTTTTGGGGAGATGTGGACCTTGTCTCACCACTGGCGTCTGTTAATGATGGATTTGGGAATTTTTATCCATCTTTCTCCAACCTCTCTGTGGCCAGAGGAGCCGAGCAGATTTTAATTTGTGCCTCCAGATGTTTCTGGGAATATTCCTGAGGTTGGACCAGCTGCTCTCCAGAATTCCATGAAAATGCAAGGAAATGGCAGGGATGTGCCATGATTTTCCCAGAAATTCCTGCTCAGCTGCTTTCCTTCTGATCTTAGGATTTCATTTACAGATAAATCCCTGGATTCTGGACGGGGGTTCTTTTCCTCCCCACCAAAAGCATTTTGGACGTTTGATCTCATGGAATTATCCAGGTTGGAGAAGACCCCGTTCAATCTGGGGTCACAATACCAGGGAGAGAAAGGAAGGATGAAATTCCCGCCCTGGCTGTGGCCCCAGAGGGATTTTTATCGGTACAAAAATGGGATTTCAGCGCGTTTGGAGCGGGAGCTGGAGCAAATTCCGCCCGATCCGGGGCAGGCCCGGCTCGGTCAACAGAGAGAGACAGACCCTGCTTGTGAGGGCGCTGCTCCCCTTCCGGGGGCTGCCCCGCTCCCCGACCACAGGCGGGAAAATCCCGGCTCCTGCTTTTCCAGAGGCTGCGGGGAGCGAGGTGTCGAGTGCTACCTGACGCTCCACGGCTTCCGCTGGGCCCCAGCCAGCCCTGCCTGCCCTGGGAAGGTTTCTTGGACACCCCGGGTGCCTCCGGATGACTCTGGGAAGGCCGAGGGATGAATGGAGCCTTCAGTGGGAAGAACTGGATCCTTCCCCAGGAGCTCCATGGATGAATTCCCGCCACATCTGGACATCCCAGGGAATCTCCTTCCTGGGGATGAACCGGGAACGGGGCAAATTCCAGCCAAGAGGAACCAGGAGCAGCTGGAGGAGGAGAAAGCAGCTTCCTAATGATCCTGATTGTCCTAGTTATCCTAATTAATTATCCTGATTGTCCTGCTGGGAGAGGCTCTCACAGCTCCTTGGAATATCTGGGCTGTTTAGCCCAGATGGTCCCTGCAATCCCAAGACAATAAGGAGAGATGGGATTTGGGATGGAGTTCCCGGCTGGGATGGGATTCCCAGAGCAGCTGTGGCTGCCCCTGGATCCCTGGCAGTGCCCAAGGCTGGATGGAGCTTGGAGCAGCCTGGGACAGTGGGAGGTGTCCCTGCCTTTGGGAATGGGATGAGCTTCAAGGTCCTTCCAACCCGAACCATTCCAGGATTTCCCAGTTCCTTTCGGCTCTGGAATTCCGGCTGTCCCCTTTATCCCCTTCAGGAGCTATTCTCGGAACCTTTTGGAATTTATTTCACTGCCCAAACCGCAGCTCCCGCTCTTTCCACAGGCGCGATTCCCAAATCCACCACAAAACCTCCGAACCTTCCCCCTGCGAGCGCCACAAACGCCACAAAAACCCCAAACACCAAACAAACCCGGCTCGTTCCCTGCCGAGGTGTTTCCAGGAGAATCCCGATTCCCGCACGCACAGATCCCCGCAGGAATTAAAATATGGATTTTTGGGATCTTTCTCATTGGCCTTGGCGCTACCCTCTACCCCACAGTGACCACCTGGCTAAGGTGGAAAAAAACCCCAGAAACCCAACAAAATAACAGCAAAAGAGCTTTTAATTCCAGGAATTCCTCCCCAGATATTTGGATATCTCCTCTGAGAGCTGCTTCCAGAGCGGGAATTGCTGAAGGACACATGGGAAGGAGGCAATAGGGTTTCCTTACTCCCTTTCCCCTTTAAGGAAATGGGGAATGTCGGGATTGTGGGCGCTCAGTCCTTTCTCTGCCATGTTCCAGGAGAGGTTTTCCTCCAGCCTCGACTTCCAGAGTTATTTATGGAGAGGTACAAAATTCCCAACTAAAATTTACCTGCCCTGGCAACAGGAAGAAGCTGGAGAAGAATTCCAGGAGTGCCAGAACGAAGGGACAGCAAGGAAAAGAAATCAAGAAAAGCTGAGCAAGCAGGTTAAACACAGGCAGGGAGTGCTCCCATCCCGGAATCCTGGAGCAGAGCTGGGAAATCCATGGAAAGTATTTCCTTTCCTTTCCTTTCCTTTCCTTTCCTTTCCTTTCCTTTCCTTTCCTTTTCCTTCTTCCTTTCCTTTCCTTTCCTTTCCTTTCCTTTCTTCCTTTCCTTTCCTTTCCTTTCCTTTCCTTTCCTTTCCTTTCCTTTCCTTTCCTTTCCTTTCCTTTCCTTTCCTTTCCTTTCCTTTCCTTTCCTTTCCTTTCCTTTCCTTTCCTTTCCTTTCCTTTCCTTTCCTTTCCTTTCCTTTCCTTTCCTTTCCTTTCCTTTCCTTTCCTTTCCTTTCCTTTCCTTTCCTTTCCTTTCCTTTCCTTTCCTTTCCTTTCCTTTCCTTTCCTTTCCTTTCCTTTCTTTCCTTTCCTTTCCTTTCCTTTCCTTTCCTTTCCTCTTCCATTCAGAATTGTCCCTCATATCCCAGCTGCATCCAGGACATTCCCTATATCCTAGCTGCATCCAGGCACATCCAGGATTTTCCTCATATCCAGGCACATCCGGGATATTCCTCATATCCCAACTGCATCCAGGCCCTTCCAGGACATCCCTCATATCCTGAGCACATTCAGGACATCCCTCGTATCCCAGCTCCGGGATCTCCCTCTTCTCCTGAATCCAGCCAGGCAGCTCCAGGGTATCCCTCATATCCCAGTTCCAGCCAGGCAGCTCCGGCATTCCCTCATCTCCCAAATCCAGCTGATCACCTCTGGGATCCCACTCATCTCCTCAATCCAACCACTCAGCTCCCGAATTCCCTCATCTCTTCACTCCGGCCGATCTGTTCCGGCATTCCCTCCTCTCCTCCTCCATCCAGCAGCTCCGGAATTCCCTCCTCTCCTCCTTTTTCTGGGAAGGAAGCAGAGATGCTGCTCCCGGAGCTCAGGGGAGGCCTGGGATAAGGCAGGAGAGGAGAAAAGCTGGATTGGCTTTTCCACGGGACATTACAGGAAGGAGAAGGAAAATCCCTGGAGAGAAAAATCCCGGCTGTGACCCATGGGAGAAGCCAAATCCAGCATCCACATGAGAGAGCATCGCAATGGGATATCCACAAATATCCCAGCGGGAATGTCGGCATTCCTGTTCCCCAGGGATCCAGGGGCCTTTGTTCCCTCAGGGACACAGGGCTCTCCTGCGGGTTTGGCCTGGACACATCCAGGCTCGGAGGGAGATCCCAGATCCGGCAATCCCGGCCTTTCCGGGCAGAGCGGAGCCAGGGCAGTTCCAGCGTCCCTCCCTGTCCCCTGGACTCAGGAATATCCCGCTCCAGGGCTGCTTCCATCCCCATTCCCGGCTTTCCTGCAGGGCACGGGCCCAGGGATCTCCTGGGATGCTGCAGTGCCCGGAGTGCTGGAGGATAAACCCAGGCCATGAAGGGATTAAATCGTGGAATGATGGAATAACCTGGCTTGGAAGGGACATTTAAAGGCAGCTTTATCCATCCCCTCTGGAATGAGCAGGAAAATC
>NC_086247.1:152557412-152625863 GCF_021018805.1 Prinia subflava | reverse complement strand
GCGGGAGTATCCCTCAGAAATCCAGGAGCTCCTTCCCGGGAATGTGCCGAGGAAAGGACATTTCCCTGTGTTTTGGGGCCTGTCTTGGTTTAATGAAGTTGGGATTTGGCAAATTTCTATACAGAACTATTTATTATTTTAATTATCTTTATTATCTTTATTATTTTTATTATCTTTATTATCTTTGTTGTCTTTATTATTTTATTATTTTATTTTACTATTTTACTATTTTATTATTTTATTATTTTATTATTTTATTATTTTATTATTTTATTATTTTATTATTTTATTATTTTATTATTTTATTATTTTTTGTTATTGTTATTTGTATTTTATTTTTATTTTTTAATTTTGATTTTTTTTTTCTATTTTTATTTCTATTTTAATTTTTAATTTTTATTCCAGGTTTTGTTCCCAGGACCACGATTCTCATTCTTTCCATCCATCCAGCTCCAAACAATTCCCTTTTCCCGATTTATTGAGATCCATGGGATTGATCCCAGCAAAGAGCCCGAGAGGAAAAGCCCATCCAGCACCTCCTTAACCCAAACCTTCCTCAACGGCTCAGAATTCCAGAGGGATTCAGCTTGGGAAGGAGCTCAAGGATCATCCCATTCCAACCCTGACACTTCCACCACCCCGGGCTGCTCCAAGCCCACCCAGCCTTTCCCAGGACACCTCCAGGATCCAGGCATGGATGCAGCTCCTTTTTTTCCAAAAAAGATTCCCAATCCCCCGAAGATGGGGATGGGAATTTTTGGGAATATCACCAAAGCAGAGGGAGGCTCAGCAGGGCCGGGGCTGGGATTGCAGCCAAGGAAAAGTGGGAATGGTCCCTTTTCCCGCCATTCCCTTCCCACATGGATCTGCTCCCTGAGCTCAGCCCACTGCAGCCTGGCAGCTGCTTCCCAAAATCGGGATATTCTGTCGTTTTCTTGTTATTACTAATTAATTAATCCATTGATTAATCAGAAAATCTCCTCCAGCTCCAACAGGGCTGGGATCTCCCAGGCTGGGGAAAAGCAGGGGAAAAAAAGGAAAATAGAAAGGCTTGGAAGAGCAAACCTGGGGCATTTTCGGCTCCATGAATCCCAGGATTAGGTTGGAAAGGGCTTTCAGATCCTAAAATCCAACTATTCCTGACATGGGCAGGTTTTCCCTGTGCCAGCAGCTCCCAAATAAAAATAATTCCCGAGTTTTCCCTTCTCCCGAGCTCTGCTGGTGCCAGACCAGACTTTTAAAGCTCCTCGTGCCACAAACTCTCCTCAAGCCCCTCTCTGCAGAGCTCTCCGCCTTAGGCCGGGTTTAATTCCTTAATCCTGGGACTAAAGAGCAGAATTATCCCAGATTTGCACCCTCGCCCTGCCGGATTTCAGGCGCTTCACCCAGGAGGAATTCCAGGCAGGTGTCACTGGGCTGTTCCAGGGAAATGTTGGGAACGTTTCCCTGGATTGTCATGAGAGCCTCGCCCAAGTCTTTCCCGCACCTCAAACATCCCCAAAATCCCAGGATTGGGGAGCTGATCCCTCAGGGACTGACCCACAGGGAAGAGGGCCTTGATTTCCCACACTTTTCTCTCCTTCCCAGAGATTTTTTTCCCAGTGTTGGGATTTCCCTGCTGGGTTGGAATGCAGGGACTGCAGAGGAGGGACCCAGCTCCCAATCCTGGCAGATCCCAATCCTGGCAGATCCCAATCCTGGCAAATCCCAATCCTGGAGAATCCCAATCCTGGAGAATCCCAGGGGTGGGAAATCATTTCCCATCCCTCCAAAAGTGCCCTGGCCGCAATCCTGGCAGGCTCCGGTGGGAATATTGGGAATGACAGCACCGGGACTGGGACGCTGCAGGCTCTGCCCCGTTCCCTGCCGAGATCCCGGGAATCAGGGCCCGCATTCCCAACACTCCCGGCTCAGCCTGGAATTGTGTCCTGGAGCCGCCTCTAGCTGCGGGAATCTCCTGAGCCGGGCTCTGCTCTGCCCTCGGGAGCACTTTAAGCTCGGCCCAGAGCTGGAATTAAATCCCTGCATCCCCATCCTGCTGTTTTTTCCCCTGGATATTTTTTTCCCTTGCTGTTCCCTAGGAAAGGGAAAATTTCTGGCAGCAGCTCCCTCGGAGCCACGGAGCAAACCTCAGATCTATTTATGACCCTGTCATTAAATAACAACAACAAATTTTATAGCAAATAATAATAACAACAGCGAAGCCGGTAATCAATACGAACAACAACATTTCACGATAAATATGAATAAAATCATATTTTATGATAAATCCATAAAATCTCTCCCTGCTGATCCCATTCCCTCTTCCCAAAGTCCGTTTGAAAATCCAATGAGCTGGAAAAGGAAGCGACAGCTCCAAGGAAAGCCGGGCTCGAGGTGGGTCCTGGCTGGGGGTGACGAGGGGTGGGTGACACTGCCCTGCCTGGGGAGGGACACTCGGGGTCCCCGCAGCTCCCGGATTGCCGGGATGGGCTGAGGAACACCCTGGGAATTCCTGCTGCTGTCAGGAGCGGTTGGAAAAATGAGGGAAGTGTCTGAAATGGGAATTTAAGCCTGGCCTAACTAAACCGAGCAGGGGTTTGGAGCAGCGGGACCTGAAATCAGTAAAAATCTGAGTTGGGAAGGACCCATGGGATCAGCAGATCCAGGATCCAAGAGGGGGTTTAGGAGAATTCCCTGTGCTTTCCCAGCAAATTCCATGGATTTCTCAGCCCTCTGGGATTCTGGAAGAGCCGGGTCCCAAGTTTTTGCCCAGGTCCAGCTCGCCCTGAGCCAGTGCTGGGGACACGGGGGCACCTCCCAGCTCATCCCGTGGGATGGAGAGGATCCCTTGGGATGGAAAAGATCCCTTGGGATGGAAAGGATCCATTGGGATGGAGAGGATCTCTTGGGATGGAGAGGATCCATTGGGATGGAAAGGATCCATTGGGATGGAAAGGATCCCAAAGAAATCCCACTGAATTCCAGGCAGCTGATGCTGGGTGCACTGGGACAGAGAAGAGAACTGGGAATGGAAAAAATGGGAATGGGAATAATGGGAATAATGGGAATAATGGGAATAATGGGAATAATGGGAATAATGGGAATAATGGGAATAATGGGAATGAGAGATGCAGCCATGCCCATGTTTTGTTATTTTTTTTTTCAATATCCTGAAATTTCCCCCAGCCCCAGCCTGGCTGGTTCCCAATCCGGATTCTCCCAGTCCCAAAGCAGCAGCAGGAATTGCAGGAATCCTGGAGCAGGGGGCAGCAGGTGCTGCAGGACCCGGATACAGCCCCAAAGTCAGGAGGTGCTGATCCAGCCCTGGAATCTGGGAAAAACCTCCTCCATCCCTGAAATCCCAACAAACCTCCAAGCGCTTCTCCTGATTTCCACAGTTTCCTTGGGATTTTGGGAGGTTTCTCCACACATTTACCAGGGATGAGCTCGGGCAGGGAATGTTTTCCAAGGGGCTGTTCCTTCTCCTTCAGTGAGGGAAAGTTTCCCGCTGGAAAAGTTGGAAAATCCCCCCCTACCAGCTCTGCACAGGATTCCAAACTACCAAATCCAGGGATAAGGCCCAGGCTGGTGGATCCTGGAGGGTCAGGAAGGACCTGACTGGAGCCAGGATGATCCTGATCCTGATCCCAATCCTGATCCCAATCCCATTTCCATCCCTCCTGCAGAGCAGATCCCACTTTCCATAGTCCTTCCTGGAAAACGCTGGGAAATGGGAGCAGGGCTGAGAATCCCAGGGATGGGGAAAGCCAGGAGAGCTCCTGTCACCGTGGAATTCCAGCACTGCCTCCAAATCCAGTGGCTGATTCCCGAGGAAATGCCCCTCCACTGCTTCCCGAAGGTTTTGGAGCTGCAGGTATTAAATAACTCCCCGGTTTGGATGGATTTATCCCGGTTTTCCAGCCTGGGAAAGCCCGGTGTGTGCAGGAAGGGGTGGAGAGTGCCCAGGAGCAAAGGGCTCCTGCAGCTTCCCTGTTCTCCCTGAATCTAATTCCAAAGGAAAGGCTCCGGTTCGCTGGGAATGAGGAGGTTGGCAGGGAAAGGAGGATTGGGAACGGAATTGTCTTGGAGGGGGTGGAGAGGAAGGGAAGGGAAAGGGAAAGGAAGAAGGAAGAAGGAGGAGGAAGAAGGAGAAGGAATAAGGAAGAAGGGAAAGGAAGAAGGGAAAGAGGAAGGGAAGGGAAAGGGAGACGAAAGGGGAAAAGGAAGGAAAAGGAAGAGGAAAAGTGAAGGGAAAGGAAAAGGAAGAAATGAAAAGGAATAGGGGACAAAAAGAGAAGAAAAAGAGAAAAATTGAAAGATATTAAAAAATCAGGAGCAGAATTAGAAATTAAAAAAGGAGAAAAAAAGGGAAAAAATAGGGAAAAAGCAGCCAAGCTGTCCTTTCTCCACAGGCAGATCCTGAAAGGCTGTCCCAGATCCCTGTCAAAGCTCGCACGTCCCGTCCGGAGCATTCCCGGCCATCCCAACCCTTGGGAAGCGCGGACATTTCCACCGCAGCGCCCGACCCGCCGGCGGATCCCAAAAACCCCGAGCAGCTCTCGAATCCTTCATCGGCTCATTTATCCCTCCTGGCGGCGGGATCCGCACGGATCCTCCGGGAAAAGCCACTGGGGGAAAAACCCCGAAAAACCCCGAAACCCCCGAAAAAGAGACGGAAGCGGAGCGGGACTCACCAGCGCGTAGACGGAGCTGAGCACGGAGCAGCAGAGGATCAAACCCAGGCTGGGATACACCAGATATGATCCCATATCCAAGGGGCTGCTTCCAGCATCCAGCCTCGCGCGGGGAAGCGGGAGGAGGCGAGCTCGGAATTCCAGCGGATTTCTCCTTCTCCTCCTCCTCCTCCTCCTCGGGTGTCCCCCAGCCCCGCGCGGGGATTCCGCTCCTTCCCCCGGCTCCCTTCAGCCGGAGAGGCACATGACGAGCGATCCCGGGTTTTTTCCTCGTTTTCTCATGGCTGGAGTGGCGGGCAGCTCCCGGAATCCCGCCGAGCCCATGGAACGGGGGAAAGAGGAGCGGAGGACGCGGCGGGGGCAGCTCCCGGCGCCGCGGGATCGTCCGCGGGGGAATCACATCGGAGCGGGCCCGGGCTCCGGGAAGTTCAAATCATCTCTTTGTGGAACGCAAACACGGAGGAGGCAGCGGGAGAGGGAGGGAAGGAGGGAGGGAAGGAGGGAGGGAAGGAGGGAGGGAGCAGGGAGAGGGCTGGAAGGGGTGGGGGATGCCGGAGGGAGGGGGAACCTTTAACCACCGCTTTATTTTTAGCCGCGGTAATTTTATCTTTTCGCTCGCCGAGGGGACAAAACCCCCCTCCAAAACTCTCCCCCTCCCCTCTCTCCGTCCCCTTTAATTTTCTTTTAAATATTTAAAAATTTTTTTTTACTTCTCCTCCTCTCTGCCGCACGCAAACAAATCCCAAAATCTCCAAAAAAAGCCCCAAAAGTTGGGAATGTTTTCCCGACCGCGGTTACCAGCGGCGGCACCGGAGGGGAGGGGAGCTTTTCCCGGCTCTCCCGAGGAGTTGGTTCTGCCAGGCGGGGAATTCTGCGGTTTTAGGGAGAAATCGGGAATTTTTGGCTTCTCTCTCCCTCTCCGCCTCCAAGGAGCTGCAGTTTGGAAAAGCCGATTGCAAACGTGGGGCTGAAAATTCCCTGCCCTTCCTTCCACCCCTTTCCCGTCCTTTATTTTAGAGGTGTTGGAGTTTATTCTTTAATTTATTCCCCCGTAGCAAAACCGCTTTGCCCTCACCCCGAATTTCCCTGAAATCCTCGGGATTCGGGGTTATTTTGATTTGGGGAATTAATTATTACTATTTTTTTTCCACCCGCATGGGATCAGAGTTCTCCGGCAGATCCCAGGATTCCTGAAAACCGGGAAAAGGGGGGTTTGGAGCTGCCGGGATTGAGCTCCCTCCCCCCCGAGCCCACCCCGCTGCTCCCTCCTTCTCCCAGCCTGGATTTCTCCAGCATTCCCAACTTCCAGGGCTGGGACATCACTCCCAGCTCAGCCGGGAGCTTTCATTCACAAAACTCCGCGGCGGAAAAACAAAAATATTAAAAAATTCCAACCCACCCGCTCTCCCCTTCCAAAGCGAGCCGCGGGGGGTGGGAAAATTTGGGAATTGCGGCGGGATCTGGCATTCCCTGCTGGTTTTTCCGTGCTGGGAGGAGAAGCGAGGCTGGGAAAGGGTTACAGACCCTGCCGGGGATGCACCACGCGGGCAAACACCGAGAGGCGCCGGGCTCGGGGCTGACTCACACCGCTCCGAAAACCGAACTCGGAGGGATTTTTATCCTCCTTTCCCCCTTTATTCCCTGCTTTTCCCGGATATTTAGGAGCCGAACGGCCGCCAGGAGCGAAAAATTCCGATCTCGCCTCTCTCGGGGAGCAGACGGTAAAAACATCAAATTTTCGCTGCGAGCATTTCTGGGTTGTTTTTTTGGAGCGCCGAAAAAAAAAAAAAAAAAAAAAAAAAAAGAAGAGCGAGAGGGAGAGCGAAAAAAAAAGAAATAAAAAAAGAAACCCCAAACTCTCCGCTTGCTCGGGTTGGTTTTTTTTATTCTCGTTTTTTTTTTTTTTTCCCAGCTCCATGGCCGTGAATGGGAGCCTTGAGCTGGGTTTATGAAAGGCTCTTTCCAAGCGAAGGTAGAGCTGGGCTTCCTGTGAGAGCGGGAGAGGGGCAGGGATAAAGAAAGGGCCGCTCTTGGAGCGATCCCGGCCTCCTCCTCTTCCTCCGCCCCCGTCCCCGCCTCTCCCCCGCCCTGGAATCCCAAAGGATCTCCCCGGCTGCGGGGGGAGCGCACCGGGATCAACCCCCCGCTCCTGACTGGGAATGCAGCGGGTTGGGAATGAGGGGATGGGTTCTGGATTCATCCCATTATCCCAGTCCATCCCATTATCCCATCCCATTATCCCATCCCATTATCCCATCCCATCCCATCCCATCCCATCCCAGTATCCCATCCCATCCCATCCCAGTATCCCATCCTATGCCATTCTATCCCATCCCATCCTTTGGAGAATTCCCACCCTCCAATCCAGCTGGAACCAGGCCCCGTTTGCAGAGGGATTTGGGACACAAAGGTCACTTTTGTCACCCTGAAATCCCGGCTGGTATGGGTTTCCCTGGTGAGGGGGAAACCTGTCCTGGCACTGGAGATCCCATCCCATTGATCCCAACCCATTAAATCCCATTGATCCCATCCCATTGATCCCGTCCCATCCTATCCCATCCCATCCCATCCCATCCCATCCCATCCCATCCCATCCCATCCCATCCCATCCCATCCCATCCCATCCCATCCCATCCCATCCCATCCCATCCCATCCCATCCCATCCCATCCCATCCCATCCCATCCCATCCCATCCCATCCCATCCCGTTATCCCATCCCATCCCATCCCGTTATCCCATCCCATCCCATCCCATCCCATCCCGTTATCCCATCCCATCCCATCCCATCCCATCCCATCCCATCCCATCCCATCCCATCCCATCCCATCCCATCCCATCCCATCCCATCCCATCCCATCCCGTTATCCCATCCCATCCCATCCCATCCCGTTATCCCATCCCATCCCAGTATCCCATCCCATCCCATCCTATCCCATCCCATTATCCCATCCCATTAACCCATCCCATCCCATCCCATTATCCCATCCTGTTATCCCATCCCATCCCATTATCCCATTGTTCCATCCCAGTGGGATTGGGATGGGGGATGCGCAGGATTTCACAGCAGTGACCCCGCGCTCCTCCTGTCCCATTCCCAATTCCAGCTGGATCCCAAATCTGCTTTTCCAGCAGCGATTCCCAAGTTACCCATCAGGGACCGTGGGGCAGGTTGGGGGTGCTCCTTTGGGAATTTCTGGGCAGCTGTTCCCGGGTTTTTGGGGAATCTGGCTGCTTTTCCCACTGAGGACTGGGGAACCCTTGCACAAGAAAGGAAATGTTCCCAGTTCAACCCTGGCATGAAACTGGGAATTTTCCCAGTTTAACCCTGGAAAAAAAAGGGATTTTTTTTCCCAGTTTAACCCTGACATAAGACTGGGAACATTCCCAGTTTAACCCTGGCACTAGAAGGGAATTTTCCCAGTTCAACTCAGACACAAAAATGGGAATTTTCCAAGTTTAACCCTGGCAAAAAAGGGATTTTTTTCCCAGTTTAACCCATGCACAAGAAGGGAATTTTCCCAGTTTAACCCTACCCTTAACCCTGGCAAAAAACGGGGATTTTTCACAGTTTAACCCCGGCATAAGGAGGGAATTTTTCCCAGTTTAACCCTAGCACCAGAAGCTGTCCTGGGAAATCTGCCCCTGGCTCTAAGACTGAGAAATTCCGGATCCCTTTTATCCACAAAAATCCATGCTCACTTCTCAGGATCCTTAGATCCAAAGTCCCCCCCTCGCCTGATCCAACAGCCAAGGAATGATTAATTCCTTTTTTCCAGGATGTTTCCTCCTGGAAAAAATGGGAATTGCGGGGTCTGGAGTGATTCTTTTGCGGGATGAGCCTCAAATCCAGCCCAGGAAAATGGATTTTCCCAGGTGGCGGTTGGAATTTCCCCAAACCCTCGGAACAAGGGAGGGTGGACAATTCCCAGCCCTCTCTTGGATCCATGGGAATCAGGGGTTGATTCCAGATCTGTGTCATTCCCGTGGGTTTCTGGGGATGAGGGATGAGCTCCGATCCTGAGGAATGGTTTCCTTGGATTCCACCCTGCTCATCCCCTTCCCTGTGCTTTGGGAAGAGCGGGAATGCAGGCCCAGGGGGGGAATATTCCCTATAATATATCCCCAATAAAATATTCCCAACAAAATATTCCCAACAAAATATTCCCTGATTTATATTGCCTATACTCTCTTTTCATTTCTCCAGGATGAACATTCCTGGCTCCCCCATAGACACCCTCAAGTTCATCCCAGTTATCCTTAGTATTAAATGGAATTATTTTATCCCATGTTTTTTATCCCTGGCATTCCCAGGCCTCCCAGTCCCTGCCCCAGGAACTTTTGACCCCGTTGCTCAATTTTAAATAAATATTTAAATATTTTCTGTAAATTCCGTCAAAATCGATTGTGAGAGAGGAGGGAAAATTCCAGGAAGAAAAACCTCAAACAAACAACTCCTAAACAAGAGGTGGCAATGGAAAAACCTTCACCAAAATTATGGGATGGAGATGTGGGGATGAAGAGGTTTGTAAGTTCTGGGAAAGGGGAAAAAAGGGAAAGGGAAAGGGAAAGGGAAAGGGAAAGGGAAAGGGAAAGGGAAAGGGAAAGGGAAAGGGAAAGGGAAAGGGAAAGGGAAAGGGAAAGGGAAAGGGAAAGGGAAAGGGAAAGGGAAAGGGAAAGGGAAAGGGAAAGGGAAAGGGAAAGGGAAAGGGAAAGGAGAGAAGAAGCAGAAAAAGAGAAGAGGAAGAAGAGAGGGAGAAGAAGGAGAAGGAGAAGGAGAAGGAGAAGGAGAAGGAGAAGGAGAAGGAGAAGGAGAAGGAGAAGGAGAAGGAGAAGGAGAAGGAGAAGGAGAAGGAGAAGGAGAAGGAGAAGGAGAAGGAGAAGGAGAAGGAGAAGGAGAAGGAGAAGGAGAAGGAGAAGGAGAAGGAGAAGGAGAAGGAGAAGGAGAAGGAGAAGGAGAAGGAGAAGGAGAAAGAGAAGGAGAAGGAGAAGGAGAAGGAGAAGGAGGAGAATTCCCAAAGGGTAGAGAAAATCCCAGGAAAGCTGAGCAGAAATCCCAACACTCCTCAGCCAGGACAACGTGTTTGGCTCAGTGCTGGATTTATGGGAAGATTTGGGGCTCCTGCTCCAAGAATTTGATGGATGAGCCAAGGAAAAATGTCTCATTCCCAGATGGGGAACAGAGGCACCCAAGAGTGGAGTGACGGGATCATAAAAACTGGAATTACAGATATATTATATTATATTATATTATATTATATTATATTATATTATATTATATTATATTATATTATATTATATTATATTATATTATATTATATTATATTATATTATATTATATTATATTATATTATATTATATTATATTATATTATATTATGTTATATTATGTTATATTATGTTATATTATGTTATATTATGTTATATTATGTTATATTATGTTATATTATGTTATATTATATTATATTATGTTATATTATGTTATATTATGTTATATTATATTATATTATATTATACTATTTTATACTATTTTATTTTATTTTATTTTTATAAATAATTCCATGATGGACATTTTATGGAAAACCCAATTTCCAATTCAAACCCTGTGGAATCCCTTGCAACTGAATTATTAATTTCCCAATAGATATCCCCGGGTGAGATTCCTTGTAATTAATTTAACTACATCTTAATAAAATAAATAAATTAATGGAAATTATTTCAGAAAATCTATTTTAAATGAAGAAATAGATATTAAATTAATATAGATGGGAAATCAAGAATAAACATTTATTTTTCAAATAAATACATATTTAAGTAAATAAAAGTTATAAAATTAATACATTTAAATTTAAATAAATAAATGAGATAAAAATAATAAATATATGTTGAATATTCCCTATGATATAACCCTAAAATATCCATGATCCGGCTGGAGAGGAGCTCCAGACTCGTGTTGGACCCAAGGGCAAAGATTTGGAAATGTTTAACCCAAGAACAAACGGAAAAACCTGGAAAAAGGAATTTTCTTCCTTCATCCCACCCTTCTCCCTGTCAATATCCACGGATCAGGAAGGGACGAGATTCCATTCTTTTCCTGGAGCTGCAGGGTTGGGTCTGTCCCACTTCTACGGCACTGTAATTATTTCCTAAATCAAATTATTCCAAAGCCAACATTCCCTAACTGGAAGGAAATATTTGGATCATTTTCCCTGTGGGAAGTTCTCTCCTCTGGGATTTTTCTAGGCTTAGGCCAATCGTGGAATCACGATGGTTGGAAAAGGCCTCCAGGAGCATCAATCCCAACCTTCAACCGAATTCCCGCTAAACTGCATCCCAAAGTGGCGCATCCATAGTTTTTAAAAAAATTCCAGGGATGGTGATTTCGCCACTTTGTCCCTGATATCTTCCCAAGGGAAGGATTTCCCTTTGGAATTTTGACTTTTCTTCCTCAGCAGAGACTTTAATTTTATCAACGCCAGGAATTTCCGCTGGCTTAGGGGCAGTGCAGATGAACCGCTCGGTGATTTTCCATGTGGGAAAATCCCAAGGGAAAACACCAAAACCTCATCCATGACTGCTGAAAGGAGAAGAAAGCAGAGCCTGGAGGGGGAAAAGGTGGAATATTCCTGGAATATCTCAGCACTGGGATGTTTTACACCTTCCGGCGGGATTTTCCTTGGGATTTGCTCGGTTGTTTTTTGGGAATGCGGGAGCGGAATTCCCACGTGGCTTTACTGCAGCAACCCTTGGCCCTTCTCTCCCCATTCTGGCCCCCCTGCAATTCCGATGGAATTCCAGGAGTTAGGGAGGACAAACACGGGAAGGAGATAAAAAGGAGCTGCTCCTCCGCCGCCTCAGCTCGCTGAGTTCAAGGGTGGGAGGGGTCCCAGACAAACCAGTCTGGAGCTGGATTTCCAGGAATCTTCGCTGGGAAGGTCATTTGGAGACAGATCTGGGAGTCTTGGAATCGCTGGGTGCTGTGGGTTGGGAGGGAACAGCAGCACCAGCAGGAGAATTCCCAGGGTTTTTCAGCCTGGGAGAATTTGGGAATCCCTGAGTCCTCAGCGACATCGAGGCCCAAAAGATCTCAAGGGGTCGGGAGCCCCGGTCCAAGCCCACAAATCCCGGATCTCAAGCAAAATCCCAGATTTCCTCGGCATGAGGGGAAGGAGAGAGTGGTAGAAAATGTCCAGGGATGTTGAAAGGCTTGGAGATTTGGGAATGTTCGGGTTGGAGAAGACAAACTTTGGGGTGACCTCACTGTGAACAAGGAAAGTTTGGGATTTCAGGCTCATCCTCCTCTGAGGACACCAGGACTGTGATCCCAGAGGAAATACAGAACTGTAGGGAGAGGAGACTCAGGGAATCCTGGAATTGTTTGGAAATTAAGGATCATCCCTATCCACCCCTGCCATGACAGAGACACCTTCCACTGTCCCAGGCTGCTCCAGCCTGGCCTTGGGCACTGCCAGGGATCCAGGGGCAGCCACAGCTGCTCTGGGAATCCCAGCCCAGCCCCTCCCATCCCTCCCAGCCAGGAATCCCTTCCCAAAATCCCAATCTGGCACTGGAAGCCATTCCCTGTGTCCTGTCCCTCCATCCCTTGTCCCAAGTCTCTCTCTCCATCTTCCCTGCAGCTCCTTCAGGTCCTGCAAGGTCACACTGAGGTCACCCCAAACTCCTCCTCTCCAGCTGAACATTCCCAGCTCTCCCAGCCTTTCCTCCCAGCAGAGCTGCTCCATCCCTGGGATCCCCCTGGAGCCTCCTCTGGGCTCTCTCCAGCAGCTCCAGCTCCTTCCCGTGCTGGATCCAGGGCTGGGGCAGCTCTGCAGGGGGGGCTCACCCGAGCACAGGGGCAGAGGGGCAGAATTCCCCTCCCCTGCATCTCCTGGCCACATTCCTTTGGATAAGCCCAGGACATGATTGGATTTCTGGGCTGCTCCTGCTGCCTTCAGTTTTAATTTTTATTTATTCCAGCCCCTGCGCTGCCCAGGGCACAGCTCTGAGCTCACACCAGGCTCACTCAGCTCTCTGCACACAGCAGCCACACAAAACAAATCCTTCTCCTGCTGCACACCAAGGACAGCTGGCACAAGTTCTCAGGCCCCAGAGCACAACCAGCGGTGGCTGCAGGAGAAAACAAGAAGGATGGGACTGCATCACCTGCAGCTGGCATTGGACAATCCCACCCCAAAGTGCCAATGGACCCAAACTGATCCAAGGGGGAGGCCTGGGCAGCGTTTGTCCATTTGGGGCCCATTTTGGGCCCACCTTGGGTGCAGCCCTGGCCAGGCTCTTGTGCTGCCCAAGGTGTGTCCTTCAAGGGCTTTGAATAAATCTCTGCTTTATTCTCCAGCTCTGCCCAGTCTCTGCTCCAGCTCAACCTCCCAAGGCGTCACCTCTACACATCCAGGTCACCTCCAGCCTCTCATCCATCGGGATGGGGCAGGGCTCTGTTTTCCCAGCGACTGCATCAACATTCCTCATTTTTTGGGTGGTTTGGTTTCATTTAATGCAAAATTCCAGCTGCACTAAAAATAATCTCAGTGTTTGTGACACACAAAGGGCAAGGAAACCTCTGAGCACCTTTTGGGATTATCGATATTCATTTATCCTCCTGATCAGCATCCCAAGAAATCTCTGGAATGGGGTAGCACAGCCTGAGGGAATTCCCGGTCAGTTCTGGGGGTGACAAATCCAGGAAGGCGAAGAAGGGAAGGTTCAGCTCCTCCCAAATTCTGCTCTCGTGTTGTCGGCCAAAATCCACCTGAACGTTCCTGAGCAGCTCCTCCATGCTGTGTTAATAAATTGCATTAATTAGTGGCATTAATTACAGCCTGGCTGATAAAATCAGAAGGAAACCGAGAGGCAAAGCAGTGGAAGTGGCTGTGTAAAATCCAGGATTGGGCCTGGGTTTGGATTTTGGGAACGTCTCGGCTCGGCTGCTCTGGGGTCACTCAGCCCACACTCTGCAAAGCCTGAGTTTAATTAATCCAGGCTTTATTAGGAGCCATCCCGCTGCTCCTGGCGTCCTGTTGCACTTTGCCACGGGCACTGTTTGGGAATCGGCTGCCAACACGAGGATGGTTTAAAAAATGAAGTTATTGTTGGTCCCTTCCGAGTTTTTCCAGCTCTGTCAAAACACAAACAGGGATTTTGTGCTGTTCCAAGGATCCTGGCACAGCCGAAATTCTGATTGCTCCTGATTCCCATTTGCAGAGCAAATAAAATCCCATTTTTATAGAAAAAGCTGCTACTGTTTATTCCTTTTTCCAGAATGAATTGTGTGGGTTCCTTCCCCCCAAGTCATGGTTCTGCTAAGGGCTCCTTGTATATATTTATTTTTAAATTTATTTATTTATTTATTTATTTATTTATTTATTTATTATTAAATTTTTATATGAATTATTTGCTATGCTAATTATTTTAGATATTAATTATTTTAGATATAATTTATTTTAGATAAAAATTATTTTAGATAGACATTTTAAATTATGTATTTATGTATTTATCTATCTAAAATTATGTATTTTATGTATTTAGATATAAATTATTTTAGAAATAAATTATGCATATTTAGATATAAAATATTTCTGATGTAAATTATTTATATTTAGATATAAATTGTTTTAGATATAAAATATTTTAAATATATATATTTATTATTTCATATAATGATATATAAATATATTACAACAAATTACATATTATTTTTATTATTATAATTAATAGTATAAATTAATATAATGATAATGTACAACTAATAGGACAAAATAACTAATTAAAATTGATATTAATAATTATATTATATTTATATTAATGGATATAAATGCATTTATATATTCATATATTTAATATAGATTAATACGCTTATTTAATTATATACTATTAATATGACATACGAATATATATATATTTCTATATATATTTCTATATTAATACTTTTATGTATTTATTTCCAGAAATTTACTAATAACACTTTTTGAGGGATTATCCTAGAAAAATATTTCCAGATGGTCACTGGTACAGAATTCCCAGAGCAGCTGTGGCTGCCCTGGATCTCTGGAAGTGCCCAGGGCCAGGTTGGAGCACCCTGGGATGGAGGGAGGTGCCCCTGCCCATGGAATGGGATGGGATTTAAGGTCCTTTCCCACCCAAACCATCCCATGATTCCACAATTCCAGGATTCCAGGATTCCAGAATCCCAGGATTTGTTCTTCCCTGCCTGTGGAACGGTTTCTCCAAGAGTCAGCCCCCCCAGCCACAAATCCCATGGAACTTTGGGTTAAACCCCACTGGGGTGTGGATGATTTACCCGGAGCTCCCCCGGGCTGGGCAATGAACGCCTGAGCCGGGGGAATTTCCCAATTCCCGTCGGGATAGGGCAGCAGAGCCCGGAGCGAGCTGTGAGCTCAGCAAAACCGCCAGGAATGGAAAACCATTGGGAATGGAAAACTGTTGGGAATAGAAAACTGTTGGGAATGGAAAACGGCTGGGAACGGCTTTGGGAGCTTGAGGGAAAAAAACAAACTTCTGCTATGCCCCAGACATGGCCAGACCAGGACTAAGTAGCCCAGACCAGCCCTGAGAAGCCCAGACCAGGCCTGAGTAGCCCAGATCAACCCCAAGTAGCCCAGACTAGGCCTGAGCAGCCTAGACCAGGCCTGAGTAGCCCAGACCAGGCCTGAGTAGCCCAGACCATATTTCCATTTCAAAACAAAAACCATGGAAAATCCCAGGCCCGGTTCTGCTGGAGCAGAGATCACGATTCTTTTTTCCATCAAGGAGGAACATTCGGTTTCTGGTCACTTGGAAAATTTGGGTGGGACTGAGTCGAGCACAAAGTCCACGGATAACGGGATGCGGAACATTCCGTAGGGACAGGAAGGTACAGCAAATCCCACCCTTGTCCCCTCTGGATAAGGAGATAAATCGGGATTTTCCAGGTCAACACCAGCAACTTTTACTGCTGCGGCTCGCCCCAAGAACAGGTGTGGCTAGGCCTGGCTTAAAGGGAATTCGCAATCCTGTATCCTGGGATGTGCTCATCCCAGAGTTCTGGGAAGCGCTGTAAGGTCCCTGTGCTCAAATCCCTGGAAATGTTTGTTGGAATGGGAGTGTTTGCCTCATCAGGAAAGGGCAGCGAGGCTGTGGGGGTGCTCCAGGTGATCCTGGGTGTGATCCACGTCCTCAGTCCTCGGGACAGAATTCCAGAATTCCAGTCCCTGCTGCTGGATATTTGGAAAGCTCAGGAAAAAGCGCTTTTCCAAAATCAGGGAATTCCCTTAAAACAGGACAGAAATGGATCAAATCCCTCTAAACAACCCGATGAAATCCCAATGAAAACCCCTCTTCAGGAATTACCTGAGCTCAGCTCAAACTCCAGCTTAGAGAAGGAATTTATTGCCTGAGTTTAAGTTTAGGCCTGGGCTGGGCTCAGTTCTCCTGCCCAGCTCAAGTTCAACTCTCCTTGCAGCTTTCAACATAAAAATCTTCTTGGAAGGGACTGGGTGGAGTGGGAAGTAGCTAAAAATGACATTTTTTACATGGAACTGTAAATGATCTTTTAAGGGATATCCAGGAAAGGGAATTCCCAGTCAGGAATTCCTATGGAAGGCTGGGAAGCAGGATCCCAATCCAGGCCATTCCCAGCAGGAATGTGAAACACACCCCAAATTCCGTGGGGGGGGTGCATTCATAAAGCTCCAAGTTCTGCCCTCCTCCAATTCCTCATTCCTCACACTTTAAAATTCCATCATTTTGGAACGAGTTACTGAGGAGAGAATTTTCCAAGATCATTCCCAAGGTTTGCCCAGTTTTCTCGACTGTTTTTTTTTGGGAATGATTCCAACCCCACAGGAGTCCTGTGAGGGTTTGAAGTGGTTTAATTTCTGTATCTTTTATCCCACAAATTAAATAAAAATTGGAATTAGGAAATTCCTAAGAAATTATTAAGGAAAAGACCTCTAGGACCGAGCCCAGCCATAAACCAGAACTTCCAGGTGGTTCTACCACATTCTGAGATTTTTGGGACAATTCCCACCCCGGACAGTGAAATATGGGACACAGAGCCCTGAATATAGGACACGGATCTGGGGCTGATCCCGGCTGATCCTCTTGGAAGTGAGATGGGAGGAATTGCAGCTGGAAAAGCAGGGAGGGACTGGAAAAATCTGGCCCTGCTGGAGCTGGGAACTGGGATCAGAGTTTGGATTCTGCTGCCCTCCCTTCTGACAGGGCCATGGTGGATTTGGTGGTTCTGGGATTCTGGGATTGTGGGATTGTGGGATTCTGAGATTCTGGGATTGTGGGATTCTGGGACTCTGGAATTCTGTTATTCTAGGATTCCAAGATTCTGGGAGTCAGTGGTTCTGTGATTCTGTGATTCTGGGATTGTGGGATTCCGGGACTCTGGAATTCTGTGAGTCTGTGGTTCTGTGATTCTGGGAATCTGAGACTCTGGCATTCTGTGACTCTGGAATTCTGGGAGTCTGTTGTTCTGGGATTGTGGGATATTGGGATTCCAGGACTCTGGGATTGTGGGATTTTGAGATTCTGTGAGTCTGTGGTTCTGGGATTCTAGGATTGTGGGATTCCGGGACTCTGGGATTCTGGGGTTTTAGGATTCTGAGATTCTGGGAGTCTGATGTTCTGGGGATATTGGGATATTGGGATTCAAGGACTCTGAGACTGTGGGATTCTGAGATTTTGGGAGTCCATGGTTCTGTGATTCTGGGATGTTGGGATTCTGTGATTCTAGAATTCCAGGATTCTGAGAATCTGTTGTTCTCTGGTTCTGGGATTCTGGGATTCTGGGATATTGGGATTCTGGGATTCTGGGACTCGGGGATTCCAGGATCAGCCTGCAGGCAGGTTGCTGCTCTCCAGATTCTCTGGGAATGCGTGTCCCTGCTCCAGGTGTTATCCAAGGATCCTGTTGAAAACGTAGGACATTATTCCCATGACTCGGGATCGCCCAGCCCGGGATCAGACTCCGGTCCCGAATTCCCCTCCTGTTTTCCAGCCTCAGCTCGGGCTGGGTCAATCTTTAACTCCTCTCCCCGCGCCAACAGCGACCTTCAGGATAAATGAGTAACTCCTTTCCTGCTGGGAATGCTTCCATGGATTTCTCCTCCCGCTCCGCGCTCGCTTTGCCGCATCCATTGGCGCAACCTTTGTTTTGCCCCCGTGTCCTTGGCGCCGGCTCGCGCCCGTTTTTTGGGATTAACCATTTTTCTGGCCGTGAGCTGAGTCCCAAGGTCCAACCCGTGCCCCTCGGAATGGAAAGCACTTGGAGTTAATTTATTCATGGCACTAATCACCCCTGACCAACGAGGCCCTCCCTGCCCACGGAGCTTTTCCAGGGAGTTATTTTTATCTCTTTCCATGGAAATCGGGAAGGCGCCGAGGGCAGGAGGTTCACGCCTGGGAGTGTCCGAGTTGTTCATCCACGTCCAAAGGGAGAAAAATTCCTTAAAAGCCCCTGTGGGGCCGAGGTGCCCCTCAAGGATATTCGCAGATGGACTCAATGACCCTAAAAGCCTTTTCCAGCCTTAATCCCCGTCCCTGGAATTGTCCAAGGCCAGCTTGGATGGAGCTTGGAGCACCCTGGGACAGTGGAATGTGTCCCTGCCATGGGAAAGGGCTGAACGCTAAATCTTTAAAAGTTCCTCCCAATCCAAACCAGTCCATGATTCCATAATAAAGAGAATTCCCAGAGGTGATTCCCGATGGGATCCTGGAGGCCCTGGGAAGCAGGAGGTGCACTGCACAGCGGACAGGGAGAAATCCCCTGGGATGCTTCCTTATTTATTGCTGTCATTTTCTGATGGACATTGGGATTTCCAGCTGGAAATAGGGCTAGAGGGAACATTTGGATTTCCAGCTGGAAATTGGGATAAAGGGAATGACCCATTTGGATTTCCAGACAGATACTGGGATAAAGGAGATAAAAGTCCCAATTTGCAGATGGATATTGGGATAAAGGGAATGAAACATCCCAATTTTTAGCTAGAAGTTGGGATAAAGGGAATGAAATGTTTGGATTTTCAGCTGGATATTGGGATAAAGGGAATAAAACATCCCAACATCCAGCTGGATATTGGGATAAAGGGAATAAAACATCTCAAATTCCAGCTGGATATTGGGATAAAAGTCCCAATTTTTACCTGGATATTTGGCTAAAGAGATAAAACATTTGGATTTTCAGCTGGATATTGGTATTGGGATAAAGAGAATGAAACATCCCAACTTCCAGCTGGATATTGGGATAAAGGGGATGAAACATTTTGATTTTCAGCTGGATATTGGGATAAAGGGAACGAAATGTTTGGATTTTCAGCTGGATATTGGGTTTGGATAAAGGGAATGAAACATCCCAACTTCCAGCTGCATGTTGGATTTAGCCAATAAATGCTTTTATAAAACATCCCAATCTTCAGCAGGATATTGGGATAAAGGGAATGAAACGTTTGGATTTTCGGCTGGATATTGGGATAAAGGGAACAAAATGTTTGGATTTCCAGCTGGATATTGAGTTTGGATAAAGGGAATGAAACATCCCAATTTTCAGCTGGATATTGGGATAAAGGGAATGAAACATCCCAATTTTCAGCTGAATATTGGGACTATTTGGATAAATACGGATATTTGGATAAAATACTTGCTCTGGTTGAAGCAGGATCCCGGAATCGCCGATCCCAGGGATTGATTTATTCCTTCATTTCTCTGGCGTTGTCCCCCGCAAACAGGAGAAGGAGAATTCCATGGGGATCCTCTTGGGAAGCTGGAAGTGAAGCTCAGCCTCAGGTGGGACAGATGTGCCTCAGATCCAGATGTTTTTGTCTCCAGAAGGAATTTCACACTCCCAATACAGCAGCTGGAAAGCCAAATTCCAATGGGATGCAGAACTGGGGGATTTTCCCTAGTTTTTCCCTCCTTTC
The DNA here is from genome assembly GCF_021018805.1 of Prinia subflava. Classification (NCBI taxonomy): domain Eukaryota; kingdom Metazoa; phylum Chordata; class Aves; order Passeriformes; family Cisticolidae; genus Prinia; species Prinia subflava. Next base: position 152,606,248 of record NC_086247.1, on the reverse strand, counting down.
CCCTCCATTCCCTGACTTCTTGTATCTTCAAGTTGCCGGAATCAGGGCAGATTTCCTATGGAAGAGGGAAAAAAATATTAAAAAATATAAAAAATTTGGGTTTCTTTTCCCAGAATCATCAGTTTTGGGAGTCTCTGGAGTTCCCAATCAGCTAAAGTTTGGGAATCTCTGGAGCTCCTGTCAGTCCAATCGGCTGAAATTTTGGGAATCTCTGGAGCTCCCAGTCAGCTGAAATTTTGGGAATCTCTGGAGCTCCTAAATAGCTGAAATTTTGGGAGTTTCTGGAGCTCCTGATCAGCTGAAATTCTGGGAATCCCTGGAGATCCTGATCAGCTGAAAGTTTTGGAATATCTGGAGTTCCCAATCATTTGAGATTTTGGGAATCTCTGGAGCCCCAGATCAGCTGAAATTTTTGGAATTTCTGGAGTTTGTGTTGTCTGATCAACTGAAATTTTGGAGATCCCTGGAGCTCCTGATCAGCTGAAATTTTGGGAAACTCTGGAGCCCCAGATCAGCTGAAATTTTGGGAATTTATGGAGCTCGTGTTGCCTGATCAGCTGAAATTTTGGGAATCCCTGGAGCCCCAGATCAGCTGAAAAGCCACATTTATTTCCAGCCTCCACAAGTTTTTGAAGCTCTTTTCATCCCTCAGGAGCATTTTCGGGATGAGTTTTCCTCCTGGCAGCCGGAGCTGAGTTATCACTTCCAGCCAGGAATGCTGACAGCGCTCGGCCCTGTCCCTTGCCAGAATTTTGGGAGAAAATAAAACCTTTGTGTGACTCCTGGAGCGGCCGATTCCAACTGACTCATCCTGAGGGAAGGACTGCACAAGATGATCTAAAAATAAGGATCGGGAGAAGCTCCAGCAGATCCGTCACGGCTCCGTCCCGGAGCCTCGGATCCTGGGCTGGAGGTGGAAAACTGATCCCGGCTCATCCCAAATCTTTCCCAAGGCCAGAATTCCGATGGAAAAAGTCTTCAGTGCCACTGTTCCCTCTCAGAGGATTTGGAGAGTTTTTGATTCATCTTCTGTCTCTCCACAGCTGGGTGGGAGGGGAGGGATCCCCTCTGAAATTCCCTATTCCCTCGGCTGGGAATTTTGGCACATGCTGGATTTTATCCCGTCACCTGCTGGGAATCTGGGATTCCTTTCCCTCCACCTCAGCTCCGTCTCCCTCAGAAGTTTTGGAGATCTCCCTGCTGAGCCAAAATCTCCCTGGTGTATTCCTTGAATCCTTTGGGCTGGGTGGGCACCATTCCATGATCCTACGGGATCCAAATTCCCTGTTCTCATGGATTTTCCTGGATCCTGCTGCAGTGGGAAGAGCATGGATGAGGGGGAAGGAGGCTCTGCCGTTTGGGGGCAATCTCATCCCTGTGGTTTTGTGGGACACCATTCCATGATCCTACAGGATCTGAATTCCCTGTGTTCCTGGCTTTTCCTGGATCCTGCTGCAGTGGGAAGAGCATGGAAGAGGGGAAAGGAAACTCTGCCATTTGGGAACCTCATCCCTGTTTTGGTGAGGACCATTCCATGATCCTACAGGATCAGAAATCCCTATGTTCTGGCTTTTCGTGGATCCTGCTCCAGTGGGAAGAGCACGGAAAAGGGGGAAGGAGGCTCTGCCATTTGGGGACCTCACCCCTGTTTTGGTGGACAGGATTCCATGGATCCTACAGGATCCAAATTCCCTGTGCTCCTGGCTTTTCCTGGATCCTGCTGGGTGGGAAGGGCATGGAAATGGGGAAAGGAAACTCTGCCATTTGGGGACCTCATCCCTGTGGTTTTGTGGGATGAGGACTCAGCAGGTGACGGAATTGATGGAACAACTCCACACCCACCCACAGGGAGGGAAAACCCTTTGTGTCCATCCAGGGATGACTTTTAAACCACACCAGGAGCATCCCAAATCCCCCGCCCTCCCATTCCATCACCCCCCTCCAACAGGGGCTCGGGATTGTGTCCCAAAATCCGCCCCTAGCTCCCAGGGCCATTGTTTGAATGGATCGCCGAGTTTGGGATTTATGATCCCGGACGTCTGGCCAATGTAAATGTTTCCTTTCCTTGAAGCCAGCAAGGATTTGTAATATTCCTACGGATAATCCTCCCCTCCGACCACATCAAGGAGAGGGCGGCGGATTCCAGGGAGGAACAGACAATTCCCGCCCTGGGAGAAGCCGCTGTGAGTGATTCACTGTTGCTCCTCTCAGCCAGATTCCAGATTTTTATCCCAGCCTCGAAACACCCGTGACAGCCCTGAACTTTAAATGATAAACCTCAATCCCTGTGAATCCTAATCCTACAATTCCTACGGCTCCCAGGAATTGTCTCATCTGGGAGCAGAAGGATTTTGGCGTCGGGAACGGGAAGTCTCCTTTGTGAGAATCAGGGATTCGACATCTCTGAAAGGTTAACCCTTCGCTGCTCCCTTTTAAAGCTGCTTCATATCCCAGGACATCAATTTTTTATGGAATTTCGTGCATCCTTCGATGCTTTCTGGGGTGTTGATCCCACAGAGTGCTGATCCTACCCCACTGAAATCCGGTTTAATTTTGGGGAGAAACAGGTCAAACTCAACAGTGAATTCAGTGACTTTTATTCCGAGGCAGCAAACTGTGGAAATTCCCAGAGATCAAACGGATGAATCCCATTTTTCTGGGCCTTGGAATTCAGCGAGTCCATGTCCACTTTATCCTTCCCTTTCTGTTTGTTTTTATTAAAAATCAGCCAGTTTTAGCCAAAAAGATCTTTCACCTTAAAGGGTTTATTATTTAATGATCTTTTTAAAAAAAGAGATTTATTATTAAAAGATCTTTCACCTTGAAGGAAAATTATCCATGGTTTTTAAACCTGGATTTATAATCCAGGCTGGAATCTCTGTAGAGCTCCTGCTCCTCTTCCTCTTTCCAGACTGGCCTTCGCTCTCCATGGAATTCTCTTTGAATCGGCATTCCCATTAAATCAGCATTCCCTTAAAATGAGTATTCCCTTTAAATCAGTACTCCCTTTAAATCAACATTCCATTAAATCACCATTTCCTTAAAATCAGCATTCCCTTAAAATCAGTATTCCCTTTAGATCAGCATTCCCTTAAAAACAATATTCCTATTAAATCACAATTCCCTTTTGAATCAGCATTCCCTTTAAATCAACATGCCATTAAATCAGCATTCCTATTAAATCAGGATCCCAGTACATCAGCATTCCCTTTAAATCAGCATTCCCATTAAATCAGCATTCCCTTAAAATCAGCATTCCCATTAAACCAGCATTCCTGGACTCCAGGAGCTGGCAGAATTGGAATTCCTGGAATATCTCCTCCCAGCCTCTGGAACCCGGCCCGTGCTGTGGGAAGCAGTTTAAGGACAGGACTGCTTGAGTTTCCCGGGATTTCGCCCACCTTCGGGATGAGCCACAGCCCTCGTTCCCGTTTTTCCCTTACTCTGCATTTGCACAGCCTGTAATTTCCGTAATTATTTCCATAATTAGAAGCCGGAGGGATCTGTGTGGGACATTGGGATGCGGGGCTTGGAGCTGGGAATTTGAGGAATCTGCTCCCCAAAATGAGGGCTTTTCTGACATGGAATTGAGCTTAAACCAGCAGTTCAGTTTAAATTAGCAGGTTAGTTTAAATTAGAGGGTGGTTTAGTTTAAACTAACAGTTCAGTTTAAATTGGCAGTTCAGTTTAAATTAGCAGTTTGGTTTAAACTAACAGTTCAGTTTAAATTGGCAGTTCAGTTTAAATTAGCAGTTTGGTTTAAACTAACAGTTCAGTTTAAATTGGGCAGCAGGTTAAATTGGCAGTTCAGTTTAAATTAGCTGTTCGGTTTAAACTGGACAGCAGTTTAGTGTTAAGCTAACAGTTTAGTTTAAAATAACAGTTCGGTTTAAATTGGCAGTTTAGTTTAAATTAGCCAAAAAAAGCCATCTCTATTTTAGGTCCCTGTAATGCCAGAGGCACAACCCCAGCCCAGTTTGGGTGGGAATGGGCTGGAAAATCCAATCTTGAGTCCGAGGCTCTCCCAAGGGATATTCGGGACGTTGGAAGTGAAATCCAGCTCCTCTTCATCTCCTCTTTCTTTGTGTTGGTTAAACCTCAATGCCTTCTCTTTCCCTTTCCCTTTCCCTTTCCCTTTCCCTTTCCCTTTCCCTTTCCCTTTCCCTTTCCCTTTCCCTTTCCCTTTCCCTTTCCCTTTCCCTTTCCCTTTCCCTTTCCCTTTCCCTTTCCCTTTCCCTTTCCCTTTCCCTTTCCCTTTCCCTTTCCCTTTCCCTTTCCCTTTCCCTTTCCCTTTCCCTTTTCCCTTTCCCTTTCCCTTTCCCTTTCCCTTTTCCCTTTCCCTTTCCCTTTCCCTTTCCCTTTCCCTTTCCCTTTCCCTTTCCCTTTCCCTTTCCCTTTCCCTTTCCCTTTCCCTTTCCCTCTCTCCAATGGGATTTTCTTCCAGGGCTCACGGAAGGGGCCTGGCCAAACCTTTCTATTGTTTATTTCGGGATTTTTTTAAAATAAAGTTTGGGATTCCAGGCTTATCCTGCTCTCAGGACTGTGATCCCAGAGGAAATACAGAACTTTAAGGAGAGGAGACTCAGGGAATCCTGGAATTGTTTGGAAATTAAGGATCATCCCAATCCACCCCTGCCATGGCAGGGACACCTCCCACTGTCCCAGGCTGCTCCAGCCTGGCCTTGGACATTCCAGGGATCCAGGGGCAGCCACAGCTGCTCTGGGAATCCCAGCCCAGCCCTCCCCACCCTCCCAGCCAGGAATCCCTTCCCAATCTCCCACCCAGCCCTGCCCTCTGGCAGTGGGAGCCATTCCCTGTGTCCTGTCCCTCCAGCCCTTGTCCCCAGTCCCTCTGCAGCTCTCCTGGAGCCCCTTCAGGCCCTGCCAGGGGCTCTGAGCTCTCCCTGGAGCCTTCTCCTCTCCAGGGGAACATTCCCAGCTCTCCCAGCCTGGCTCCAGAGGGAAGAGCTCCAGTTCTCCAGGGATGTGTCCCAGCTGGGCCCTGTGGGTTCCATCCCGGTGGTTTTGGATGGAGCTGGATCCAGAAGGAAAAGAGGGATGAACCCTGGAGGAAGCCGGGGCTGGATGCAGCGCCCAGCCCCAGCCAGGCCCAGGTGAGCTCTGCTGCTGATCCTCCTAAGACGTACTCCAGGCATTCCCAGCCATTCCCAGCTTCCCTGCATCCCACACTTATCCCGAGCTGCAGTTTCTCTCCCAGCTCTGGTGTCCCTGGAGGCTGGGACCGTCCCGTGCCAGCCTTTCCCAGATATTCCTGCAGGAACCCCGGCTCCAAACGCTGAGATTTCCCTGCAGCAGCACTTCCACAGAGCGATCATCAGAGAAATAATTGGGACATTTCCCCCCAAATCCGGAATTCCTTCTTTTTTCCAGCGTTCCTCCTGACCCCATTCCCATTTTAGGTGTTCCCCTCTTCCCTTGGCACCTGGGCACTGCCCACGCCGCGGGTTTGGAGCCCTGACATCGCCCAGACAATGAATCCTTCACTGAGCTCCCCAAATCCAAGGGTAAAGTTGAATGAATCCAAGGATAAAGTTGCCGCGGGACGTGGCCAGGAGAGGAGGGAAACCAGAGAAAACAGAACGGAATCCGAGCGGAGCTGCAGCCACCCAAAAATGCAGGAGCAGCACAAAAAGGAGCCGCGCTGCGCCCTCACCAACTCCCACTCCGTAATTTAAGGGAAATGCTGGAGGTTTGGGATTTTTAAAAGCCCTTCTCTGGTTTCCTCGGGGCAAGGGGAAAAAAAAGAAAAATAAAGGAAGAGAGAGAGAAAAAAAAGAGAATTCCTGGTGTTCTTTCCTTGAGTAAACTGCAGAGTCCAGGGATTAATTTAGGGCTACAGAATCCTTCCCCTCGTTTGGTTTTTCTCTCTAAAACTTCCAAATTTTTAGATTAGAAAGATGAATCCAATCTTTCTAAAATATAAAATCAATCTGACAGATCCCTCTAATTAGAGATGAGGTTTCTAATTTTGTTCCCGGGTTCTTCCCAGCAGCTCCTCATGGCACAGGAAAGGGATATTTGAGCTGATCCAGGGGAAAATTCCTGGTGTTTTGGACGAGGAACGGGTGGAATTGAAGTGGTGGGGAGGGAAGGGTTGTCCTTTAATCATTCCTTTAATTATTCCGGGGTTTCTGCTCCGGAGACAATGCCCATGCTGAGGAATTTTCCTGTTCCCCGAAATAGAAGGGAGGGAAAAGGGAAAGGAAATTTCTCTGCTGAGTTATTAGGGATAAACAACAACCAACGAGCTTCTCCTGGGGAAAACGGGATTGGGAATAATGTTTGGATCCGCTCAGGAATCCCCGTGGAGCCCGAGGGAGCCCAAAGTTCAGATGTTCCCATTTTTCTCCATGGGACAGATGGAATTTCCCATCATTCCTGCAGACTAAGAACTCAATAAACCCCACAGAACCCTGGGAAATGTAGTTTGCTTTGGGAATTTTCTGGTGCTGGAAGTGATCCCACCTATTTTTTCTCTAAAAAGATATTTTGGTGCTCGTCCTGAACATTTTTTAAAATAAATTTCAAGTCTGGGGGCCAAAAATTGCACTTGTTTTGTTTTGTTTTGTTTTGTTTTTTTTGTTGTTTTGTTAAAGGCAGGAAAACTCAAAAAAAAACCAGCATGGAAAAATTCATTTTCTTTTTAAAAACAGTGGAAAAGCCTGAGCAGATGCCCACGCCATTCCTAATTATTTTAGGGATGATTTTTTTCCTTATTTCAGAGCCACTTATTGTGATTATTCTTAAAAAATGAAAGTGAAAATTGAAATGAAATAGAAATTAAAAATAAAAATGCCTTTAAAAGTGTAAAGACCGGTCCTGGCTGCTGAGATTGGGAATGTGAAGGGAATTTTGGTTATCTGTAGAAAGTGGGAAAAAATATTTTGGGATGGGAGAAGAGAATCTTCATCCCAAATCCATTGGGAGCTGCTGCTGGGCACTGAGGCAACCACGGGAAGGATTTAATGGAGGAGATGCAAAATGTCCAGGAAAAAATAACCCACAGGGAAGCCACGGGCGGATTCCAAACCTTTTTCCATCTTGGGATTGGAGATCCAGCAGCTCCTCCAGGATAAAAGCTGAGCTCCGTTTCCAGTTTGACTTGGGGGTGATTTTCCCTGGATTTCAGGCACTCCAAATTCCACCGTGAGCGCCCTGAGAGATGCCTGGAGAGGCTCCAGAATACGTCTGGGAGAAAATCCCAGATGAGGGAGCTGGGAAAGGCCTGGAGAATTCCTGAGGGAGCTGGGAAAGGGCTGAGCCTGGAGAAAAGGAGGCTCAGGGGGGACCTTGTGGCTCTGCACAGCTCCTGACAGGAGGGGACAGCCGGGGGGGGTCGGGCTCTGCTCCCAGGGAACAGGGACAGGAGGAGAGGGAACGGCCTCAGGCTGGGCCAGGGAAGGGTTAAATTGGATATTTGGGATCACTTCTCCATGGAAAGCATGGTCAGGCCTTGGAAGTGCCCAGGGAGGTTTGGAATCGCCATCCCTGGAGGTGTCCAAGGAATTCCTGGATGTGGAATCTCCGTCAGTGCTCTGGTGGGGATTGGGCTCAGCTCGGACTCCCTGATCCCAGAGATCTTCCCCATTCTTAAAAACCCTGGGATTCTCTCGGCTATAATTCCATAACCACACATTTCCATAGAAACACAAATATTCCCTAGCCCAGATCCCCACAGGATTTTATCCATCGGCCTCCCTGAATCCCAGGCCCTGCTGTGCGTGGAAATCTCCGTGGCCGTGCTGGCACCGGGATTTTTCGGGATGTGCACATCCCTGTAGTGGAGGTCCTTGCGCACCTGCAATTCCCAATCCCCTTTCCCATTTTTCCATGAAGGTGAACCCCTGGAGTGCAGTGGGATGAAACCCTGGAGTAGCTGGGGTGGGACGGCGAGCTTGGAATTGCAGCTGGATGCGGAGACCCAGGCATGGCACCGGAGAGGGTGTGAGGAGAACCCTGTGGAAGGCGGGAATTCTCCTCTCTCCCAAACAATCCCAGCTCCGGCAAGGAGAGAAGGCTCCCAGCTGAACTCTCCGGCCTTTTTAAGGAGCGGCCGCTGCTTTATTTACTGCTCTTGGAAGGGCAGGACAGCCCCGGCTCCCGGCCAAAATCCAGCCGGGAATAACGTCCCCAAAGAGCAGCTTGAACTCGGAGGAGCTCCTGTCCTTCTCCTTTCCTGGAGCTGAGCGCAGCCTGAATCCGTCGGAATCTGCCTGGCACGGATCCTTATCTTTGCCATCGGCATCCCGGACCTTTTCTTGCTGACAAAAGAGGAATATTGTCCCGGGAGGCTGTGGGAACGCAGCCCTGGCACAAATAAATCACGGCACAAACATTATCTGGGTCTGCAGGGGACGGACAAATCCATAAAATTTCCTGGATGGAGAGGGCCAGGCCCCGGGCTGCTGGTCTGGGCTGACACAGGGAACGGGAGGATTGATTCCCAGAAATTCCTGATTCTCCCAGTCCTGTTCCTGGGTAAACATTGGGATTATTGGCATTAATTGATAGAGGATTAATTATTGTGGATCAGCTGTGATTTCAGCACGGCTAACACAGATTTTATTCCCGTCCCAACCGGAATTTTTAACCCCCAAACCATCACCATAAATGATCTAATTAGCAATCCTTAATTAGATCATTATTAGGCTCCTAGGGAATAGAATTAAAACGTCACTCAAGGGCGTCGAACGCGATTGTCACGAAGGAAGTTCCGAAACTCCGGCTGTTGAAAATCCCGAGCCTTTCAAGCGCTGCCAACGCCAGGAGTCAGAAAAGCGGGAATGAGGGCCGGCTCTGGGAATGCGTGTGAAGCCATTGTTCTCCCGCTGTCAGTCAGCAGCCTGCGGTTCCTGACAGCGGCGTTGTTTTCCGAAGTTTCCCAAAGTTTACTCTGCAGAGTCATCGCAGCCTCGTGAAATCCGACTCCCGCTGTTGCTGTGGTCGGGAAACAAACCAGGGAGAATTTTCCCTGTTTTCCTCGTGGATCTGCCCTCGGTGAGCTCCTGGATAACCCCGGTTTGTGAAAGAAATCACCTGAAGGCTCATTCCAAAATCCTTTACGGATCCTCAGAGTCCAGAGATGTTCGTTGGGTATCTGAGAATTAAAAAAAAAAAAAAATTTAACTTCTTGTGCCCCACTTTTCTGTCAGACGGGTTTAGTGCAGGAGCATCCAACCATTGGAATGAGCTTGGATTGGGAATGAAATGGGATTTGGGATCATCACAGCTCATAATTCCTGGCACAGGATCCCAGAGTGCTTTGGGGTGGGAAGAGACCTTAAGGATTATCCGAATCCCATCCCATTCCACGGGCAGGATAACATTCCCCTATCCCAGGTGCTCCAAGTGTCCAGCCTGGCCTTGGACATTCCAGGGATCCAGGGGCAGCCACAGCTGCTCTGGGAATCCCAGCCCAGCCCTCCCCACCCTCCCAGCCAGGAATCCCTTCCCAATCTCCCACCCAGCCCTGCCCTCTGGCAGTGGAAGCCATTCCCTGTGTCCTGTCCCTCCATCCCTTGTCCCCAGTCCCTCTGCAGCTCTCCTGGAGCCCCTTCAGGCCCTGCCAGGGGCTCTGAGCTCTCCCTGGAGCCTTCTCCTCTCCAGGGGAACATTCCCAGCTCTCCCAGCCTGGCTCCGGCCCTGGAGCAGCTCTGGGGCCTCCTCTGGATTCACTTCCAGCAGTTCCACGTCTTTCCAGTGCTGGGAGCCCCAGAGGAGGTCGAGGTTTCCCCCGCAATTATTAATTTTTTTTTAATTTTTACTGACCCTGGCTTATGGAAACCAAAGTTTTCAGTGACTCCACAAGTGTTTTCCCAAACTTTCCACGGGATGGAGCGGGAATATTCTCAGTTTGGGCAGGAATTCTCTGACGGAAGCACAGTCAGGTGGGATCAACACTTGGAGCCAGCATCGGGGAACCCACAGGGATCTGGGGAGCCACTGGAGCAGACTCTGCCCACCTTTTACATCCTTTGGGATTGTCCAGACCAAATTCCAGACACTCCCCAACCTCCCCCCGCTGTGAAGCTTCACCCATGGAGGAAATCCGACACTTCACAGGATCACAGGATCACAATCCTGGTGGAAAAGGACCTCAGAGAGCCTGGAATCCCAGCTGGGGCTCCATCTGTGGGAGCTGTGGAAATGCAGGGAATTTTCTGGGATCTCCCTGTGCTCGGCTTGTGATTAACCAAGGAAAGGAAGATTTTCCTGAACTCCTCTTCCAGACCAAACACCTTGGGGATTATTCCATTTTCCCAAGGGGATTCAGGATGGGAATGAGGAGGTTCTGTTGTCCCAGCAGGGAGCAGTAGACAGGAATTCCAGGGAAAGCTGGCACTGCATTCCAACACCTAAACGTTCATGGAGAGGTGACATGAGGTCCCTGAAAACACCTTTGGCTTTCCCTTCACCTCATTAAGCCCTTGGAATTCCCTGGATTCGTGCCAGAAGCCTGGAACAGGGGGACAGTTGGGTGGCTGGGTAAGAACACGGCGACCTCGCTGACCTGAGGCTTCATCCTGGGCCTCGGGAATGGTCGGGAAATCTCCATGAATCCCTCTTGGCCAAATTTGGGGTGAGGGGAGAAGGACAAGGCAGGGAAGGTCTGGCCAGTGCCACTTCCTTGGCTCAGTGTCCCCTCTCAGGTGTCACCCCGGCGCTCCTGGATTGGGGAATTCCAGGATCTCCTTTCCATCCCTCCCCAGCTGCACCAGAAGAATTTGGGATGGAAGAAGCCCTTGGAGGACACTGGAAGGAGAAAACCGGAGGGATTTTTCTCCAGTTTGAGCTGGAATTGTCCCAGGCTGGAGGGGGCTGGGAGCACCCTGGGATGGTGGGAAGTGTCCCTGCCCATCCAGGGAGTGGAATGAGATGATCCCAAAAGTCCCTTCCAACCCGGAATTCTGGGATCCTCATTGCCCTGCAGACATGGATTTGATGGAGCAGCGCAGTCCCGGCTTCCCTCCAGCACGGTGGCCCCAAAATGCAGAACTCAGGGCTGCCAGAAGGGCTGGGATTCCGCGGTGTTTAGGCTCTCTTCCACCCCAAGCCATTCCAGGATCGCATGGATACCTTGGGAACCACCCGGGACAAAGATTTGGTGTGCAGGACTTTTCTTCTCCACGCAACTTCACTAGTTATTCCTTAGGGACAGGAAAACGCTCCCTAAAAATTCCTCTGTGGACTCCAACCCCGTTCCCAGAGTTTAACATTGACAGAGGTCGACGTTCTCCAACTCCACAGGATCAGAGCTTGGAATAAATGGAAAAGCAGAAGGATTTTGGGGTGGAAATCCAGTCCTGAATAAACGATGAGGATTCTGCTGTTCCATCCACGAAATTCCCTTTGGGGGGTTTAAACAATCCCTTTGTCCCACACTTTTCTGCTTGGGGCAGGAATTTTTTATCAGGCATTGCTGGCATGGAGTTAATGTGTAAAGCAGGGAAAATAATGAACTTCCAGGGGCTGGAAAATGAACTTCCAGAGGTTGGAAAATGAATGTCCAGAGGCTGGAAAATGAACTTCCAGAGGCTGGGATCCAGCAGGGAGAGGGTTCCCAGCCTGGCCTACCTGATCTCAGTCACAGGGTCAGGATTTGATAAGACATGAACGGATATTGAAGGAGAAAAGTCCGGAATAAACCGTGCCTGCAGCACTCTGTGGTCCTCCTGAGCCTGGAATTGGCAGGGATCCAGGGGCAGCCACAGCTTCTCTGGGAATTCCATCCCAGCCCCTCACAGCAAGGAATTCCTTCCCAATATCCCATTGAAACCTTCTCTCTGTCAGTCTGAGCCCATCCCTTTGTCCTGTCCCTCCAACCTCTGAGGAAAATTCCCTCTCCAGCTTCCCTGGAGCCCCTTCAAGTGCTGGAAGTCACTCTAAGATCTCCACACATCCCTCCTCCTCTCCAGGATGAGCATTCCCTGCTCTTCCAGCCTGGCTCCATAGGGAAGATTCTCCAGTTCCTTCATCAACTCCGTGACCTCCTCTTGGACTTGCTCCAACATTCCCACGTCCTTCTTAAACCTTACTGGGATCCTTTACTGGGAGGCAGCTGCAGCCCAGCCCCTCCTGGCAGAGAGGGAACAGCCGTGAATGGCGCCGGATCCACACAGCCTCGGGAAGGCTGAGCTGGAGCAGAGACCGGGCAGAGCTGGAGAATAAAGCAGAGATTTATTCAAAGCCCTTGAAGGACACACCTTGGGCAGCACAAGAGCCTGGCCAGGCCTGCACCCAAGGTGGGCCCAAAATGGGCCCCAAATGGACAAACGCTGCCCAGGCCTCCCCCTTGGATCAGTTTGGGTCCATTGGCACTTTGGGGTTGGATTGTCCAATGGCAGCTGCAGGTGATGCAGTCCCATCCTTCTTGTTTTCTCCTGCAGCCACCGCTGGTTGTGCTCTGGGGCCTGAGAACTTGTGCCAGCTGTCCTTGGTGTGCAGCAGGAGAAGGATTTGTTTTGTGTGGCTGCTGTGTGCAGAGAGCTGAGTGAGCCTGGTGTGAGCTCAGGGGCTGGAATTCAGGGAAGGGAAAACTAAAGGTGTCACCCGCTGGATCCCAAGGCAGCTCTGCCGAAAATCCCATTGGGAAGCGCTGCCAGGATCACCTGAACTCAGTTCTTCTGCAGCTCCTGGGGGGACTTCATTGTATTAAACTCGAGTGCTGTGAGCCAGGTTTAGTTAGTCTAAGCTTAGTTACAGCCTGCTCCAAAAGGATTTCAGTCCACTGTTTCATAAACATCTCGGAATTCCGATCCTGGCCTTGATCAGCTCCATGGACGAGGATGGATAAATTTAAATCCAAAGTTGGGGCTAAAGGTAAAGCTCACAGGGATGTGAAAATTTGGGACACTGAGATGTTTTTTGGGATCACTGGGGATGACTTTGGGCTGCAACAAGGAATTTTGAGTTGGATTTAGTGAGGGAAAAACGGGATAGAATGTCGATAACAGGGGCACAAGAGGAAAGAAAAAATCCAAGTGTCTCCTTTTCCTGTCTGGAATCCTCTGGGTGAGTGGAAAGGGTCAGAACAAGCTGGGAACAATTGGGATACCTGGGAATAAATTTCCAGCCTCACCATTTGCTCCTTCACACCAAATTCCCTGTTTTTTCCCCTTCCCCACTTAATTTCCGATGACAAAACCAGTCCCAAATGTGACTAAAGGAAAACTCAAATAAAAACATGGATTTTTTTTCATTGGAGGAGGGAGGAGAAACCAGGATTGGGTTTGGGTTTTCCACAGGGGGTGAGACTCCTCTTGTCTCCCTAAAGCAGCAGTGGCTGGAGGGAAAATCCTGCGGGATGGGATTTTTCCAGATGTTTCTCCATCCTACGGGATCTGATCCCGTGCAAACTCTGTACACATCATTCATGGATGAGCTCCCTGACCTGGATTTGGGAATGGAGTGGGCACAGCCACTGGCAAGTGGGGAATCCGAAATTCCCAATCTTTTTTCCTGCCAGGTCCGATCCTCCCCAGGTTCCGGAGCAAGAGGGAAGCCAGGGGGAAGAGCGAGAAGAGAACAAGGAGCTGGAATACTGCTCCTGGCAAAATCCATGTTTGGAAATCTGCACCGTCCACGCACTTCCAAGGGGTTTTCCACCAGCAGGCAGAGGGATGAGATCAGAGCCTGACCGGAGACATGCGGGAATAGCGGGAGGTTTTTAGGGAATGATGAACACATCTTGGGATCAGATGGGAATTCTGCGACTGGGAGGGAGGGAAGGTTCCGAGGGAAGGCGGAGGGAAATCCGGAGCCACACAAGGTGGCAGTGCAGATTGCCAGCCGGGGCCTGGGGACACTGGGACCAGGATAAAAATATCCCATGGGATCAGATGCACCCAGAGAATCCAGGCATTCGCTGCTGGTGTGATTCCAGATGGGAATTCTGCTTGGGCGACTCTGCTGACTCCGGGTTAATTCCTAATTGTTCCCATGGATTAATGAACTCCATTTCCTGATCCAGTTGAACCCATCCTGAATTTATCCGGCTTTTCCACTGCCATCCTTTGGACACCAGCACTCAGATGAGGCTGAGGGGACCACGAGGAAGACAGACAAATTCCAAAGTCTTGGATTCATGGCTTGGATCTGATAGCCAGGGGCACATGGGATGAACTCTGTGCAGGAGAGGAGCATACAGGCAATTCCTAGGAAATCTGGATGCCCCGGAATCCCAGAATCCCACAATGGTTGGGGTTGGAAAGGATCATCTCCTTCCAATTCCTGGATATTCTGATTGCCTTAGTTTATGAGGGGTTTGGAGCTCTGCTGGGAATGTTCATCCTGGAGAAAAGGAACTCCAGAGGGAACCTCCTGGGATGGGAGGGGACAGCCAGAGGGAACTGGGATCTGCTCCCAGGGAACAGGGACAGGAGGAGAGGGAATGGCCTCAGGCTGGGCCAGGGAAGGGTTAAATTGGATATTTGGGATCATTTCTCCATGGAAAGCATGGTCAGGCCTTGGAAAGGCCCAGGGAGGTTTGGAATTGCTATCCCTGGAGGTGTCCAAGGAATTCCTGGATGTGGAATCCCCCTCAGTGCTCTGGTGGGATCTGGCACAGCTGGGAATCGGTGATCCTGAGGATCTTTCCCAGCCTTGGTGATTTCGGGATTTTCTGGATGCTAAAGCCGCTTTTCCCAGCCCCGTTCCCGCTCCAACCCTCCAGCCCCTCCCTCAGCCCTGCCAGAACTCTCCAGGAGAATTCGGAAACTCCAGAAGAGGATTTTCCTGGGCTTTAATCCCAAACTCCTCGGGATTTTTGGGAATTAATTAACTCCCAGTTCCAGCACATCTGAGGGAGGAGCAATTCCTGTGGGAAGAGGGAGGAAGGAATTGTGGGCAGATGGGAAGGGATTGGTGGGAATGGCCTTGCAGGGACATGTGGAGCTGCCCAAGCAGGAGACGGTGTGAAAATCCACCAGGAAACTCTTGGGAAGTCTGACCTGGGACAAGTTTCCATGATCTTGGTAATTTTAATATTTATAATTTTAAGGCTCAGCTCCTACAGAGGGGCCTAAAGGAAGATTTCCCCATGACCGAAGGATCGTCCCACCTGATTCTCCAAAATTTTGGAATGCTGAAGGAGGGACAGGATGACGACAGAACAATGGGAATGATCCCTGTCAGGGATGTGTCCCTGATGCCATCACGGTGTCATCCCATGGGAATGGGATGCAGGAGAGCGGGAAAAAGTTTCTCCTCTTGGAATTAACATCAGAACCTTCAGTGCTTCATACACAGCTCCAGAAATCCAGGAAAGGCATCAAGGAGGGAATAAAAAACAGGAGAGAAAATCGAGAAAAACCACTTTTATTTCTCCTCAGCTTGTTATTTCTTCTCAGCTTTGTCCCAGCTTTGGAATCCAACCCCTGGGAATTATTTCAGGGCTGTTTTCCTCACATTCCCATTCCTGGCTCCGGATAAATCCCTAATTCATTGCAAGCTGGATGGACAAACCGGAGCAGCAGCAGCAGCAGCAGCAGCCCAAGCCGAGAGTTTTTGGGAGGAGCTTGGGAAAGATCCAGCAGCCTCGAGAGAGATTCCAACATTTTCTGCTCCACTTCTGGAAGTGGAACTTCACTTTTGGATTTTCTCGCTCTGGATTTCGCTGCCAGAAAAACCACAGGGAAAATAATAAAGAGGCAAAACAACTCGGCGGGCTCGGGTTTCTGGGTGGTGACGAGGCCAATTTGCGTAAAAGGTTTTGATCCTTGGGCTCGGGCCACGCTCTGTGCTCCGAGAGAGCTCCGAGCGCTGCTCCAGAAGCGTCGCCCCGAGGGCCGGGGTGGAGACAGCCCGGCACACAAAGGGAAGGGGATTCATAACCTGGAAAGGAGGGAAAGAGCGTCTCTGGGAATTCTGAGGCGTTGCCAGCAAAAGAGGGAGGTGAACAGCAGGAAAACCAGGCTTAGGCACTTTTTTTTCCGGCTGATAGTGGAGTAGAATAGAGAAAAAAAAATGGGATGAATTGGAATGAAATCGGAATTAATGGGATTTGGTCAGGGGATCAGCTCCAAGTGTGAAAATAGGGTTGGGGTTTGTGGAGGAAGCTGCTCCTTCCAGAGGGATGGAGAATTGGGAAGGTGGAAGAGGGAGGGATGGATGGATGGATGGATGGATGGATGGATGGATGGATGGATGGATGGATGGATGGATGGAGGGAGGGATGGATGGAGGGATGGATGGAGGGAGGGAGGGAGGGAGGGAGGGAGGGAGGGAGGGAGGGATGGAGCAGGAGGGGTTTCTTTAAACCAGGACTGGGAGGTTTTCCCAGTGGAGCTGAACTGTCACATCCCAGGGCTGGGGATTTTCCAGGATCTGCAGGACACCCTCTGGATAAAACCTCCTTGTGGTCAGGACACCTTCTGCTATCCCAGGCTGCCCCAGCCAGGCCTTGGGCACTTCCAGCAATCCAGGGGCAGCCACAGCTTCTCTGGGAATTCCATCCCAGCCCCTCCCCACCCAGCCAGGGAAGGATTTTTCCTGATATAAAATTTCATTGGTAAAGTTTCATTTTGCTAATTTTCCCCAGTTTATTCTCATTTTTTTCCCTGTCACCTTTTTTTATTCCATGCCCATCCAAAAAGGAGTTTCCCCACTTTGAGCCTGGAGAGCCCCACAAATGGATTTATATCCAAAATGCCCAAACATCCGAGTTTTTCCATTCCCTTAAAAGAAAAGAAGAGTGGCAAACAGCTCAGAGGACGTTCTGGGAGTTTTTATGGGATTATCCAGTTCTCTCCAGGCAGGAAGAACATTCCCTTCTGCTGGCTCCACGTCCACTTTCCAATTCCGTATTTAATTGCCGGGGAGCCCTGATAAGATCAGGTGAAACTGGGAGGGTTTCATTTTATGGGAATTTCCAGGCCAGGACAGTTCCTGCTTCCAGGTTTGGAAGATAACGGATATTTCCGGACATTTCACTCCAATTCCTGGCATTCCACGTGCCTGGAGAGGAGCAGATGGATCGGGAAATGCTCAGAACACACTCAAAGGATTTATCTGAGCACGGGAAAATTCAGGAATATTTTCCTCCGGCATCGCTTTGGAGGAGACATTCCCAGAGCTGGGTCCCAGCTCCCCAGTGCCCCACCCAGTCCCTTTTTCCCTGGTTTAGTCCTTTTCCCGTGGATCCCATCAGTGGACGGGATTCCGGCAGCTTAGTTATGATTTGGGAGCAAAATATTTGGGCGGCGAAGCTCCCAGAAATAAAAATTCCCAGAGCTCTTCATCATTCCCTACTCCCATCCCAGGCTGAATTTTCCCATTCCCGAGTTCCAACAGGGATGAGTTTTCCAGGGATTTGGAGTATGAGAAATCCTGACCACTGTTCTCAGAGTTATTTATGGAAAGCGGAGATTTAATATTTCCAAGGAATGATCCCTTTGTCCCTTTGGTTCGTATCCATTCCCTGCTTTTGACAAAAGAAAAACAGGGAAAAATTAACTGGAATTACTGAGGGGAATGGGGATAAGGGCAAAGAATTTGGGATCCAATCCTCCCCAGTTCCTAAAATTGGTTAAAAAGCACCTCTGAATTCCCTAAATATGGCCCAACGGGAATGTGAGATTTTCCACTGATTGTTAACAGCTCAAACTCGTGAGGGTGTGAAAAATGAGGATAGAAATCCATGGAAAACTCCCCGTTTCCAACAATCCATGGAAAACCACTCCAGCTCCAGCTTTTTGTTGTCCCGAAAAGGGAATGTTGCACTTTTCCACCTGATTCTGAGCAGGATTTTGGGAACGCTCAGTGGAACCGTGCAGACACCTTCCAATGTGGTCCCAGAGCAACAATCAGCTCCTTCCAATGGGATCTGATGGAAAATGGGAAGGAAACATTTTTATAATTATAAAATACTGATATAAATATAAATACTGATATAAATACTGATATAAATATAAATACTGATATAAATACTGATATAAATACTGATATAAATATAAATATAAATATAAATATAAATATAAATATAAATATAAATATAAATATAAATATAAATATAAATATAAATATAAATATAAATATAAATATAAATAATGAAACTAAAAATAAAAATTAAAAATGAAAACTAAAAATGTAAAATAAAAAACAGAAAATAGAAAAAAATAAAATGAAAATAAAAATGAAAATAAAAATGAAAATAAAAATGAAAATAAAAATAAAAATAACAAAAACTAAAACAAAAACAAAAACAAAAACAAAAACAAAAACAAAAACAAAAACAAAAACAAAAATAAAAATAAAAATAAAAATAAAAATAAATAATGTAAAGGTTTTTTTAGCTGTCACTCCAAAGAATGTCCCTGCTTTATTTATGGCTTTCCAGCTGCCGGGACAAAGAGCAGAGGATTTATCTGCTCTAAATTTAGCCCCCCAAATGCTGGCCAGCCGGAATCCCAGCTATTCCAGGGATTAGCCTGGATAAACTGTGTTTGATATGTGCTTGAGATAAGCAAAATATTCCCAGAGATAATTCCTAATCATAATGGAGGATCTGGAGGCTCAGACGTGAATTCAGGAGAGCAGAGGGAGGAAATAAATCCCCGTGGCAGGAAGTCCCTTGGCCCTGGATTCCCATCCGATGCTCTGGGAAAGGAGTTTGATCCATGCCTGCCTTCATTTCCCACCAACGTTCCCGGACAGGCAACCAAAAAATGTCCGAAATGTTGGTTTTTCACACCAAACCAAAGGAATGGAGGAAACTCCCTGCTCGTGCCGCAGAGGAGCAGAACAGGAAAGAAATCCTTGGATCAGACCTCAGAGCCGGAGGAGCTGAAGGTGTGCAAGAGCCTTTGGTTGGGAATGGTCTGGAGAATCCAGCTCCAGCTGGGAATGGCATCTGGACAAACTGGGATGTGATGGCAGGGGATTATCAGGGATCCATTTCCTTTTCCTGCACCGCCCCAGGACAATCCCTGGAATCAGAGTAAGCAGGGGGATAAAGGGATTGGGAAAAGCCCCCGGGGAAGGGCCGGGAGTGCCGGTGGGTGAGGAACGAACACGGCCGGACCCTGTGCTCCAGTGCCCCGAAATCTGGAGGTGTCCTGGGGTTATCCCAAAATTTGGGAAGCAGGAAAAGAGGGAATTCTGCCCCTTTGTGATTCCCCACCTGAAGAGCTGCCTCAGCCCTGGATCCAACAGCAGCAGGACCTGGAGCTGCTCCAGGGCTGGAGCCAGGCTGGGAGAGCTGGGAATGTTCCCCTGGAGAGGAGAAGGCTCCAGGGAGAGCTCAGAGCCCCTGCCAGGGCCTGAAGGGGCTCCAGGAGAGCTGCAGAGGGACTGGGGACAAGGGCTGGAGGGACAGGACACAGGGAATGGCTCCCACTGCCAGAGGGCAGGGCTGGGTGGGAGATTGGGAAGGGATTCCTGGCTGGGAGGGTGGGGAGGGGCTGGGATGGAATTCCCAGAGCAGCTGTGGCTGCCCCTAGATCCCTGGAATGTCCCAGGCCAGGTTGGATCATCCTGGGACAGTGGGAGGTGTCCCTGCCATGGCAGGGGTGGCACTGGATGGGCTTTAAGATCTTTTCCAACCCAAACCATTCCAGGATTCTTTGGAAATTCCACCCTTTAAAACGTCTCGCTGGGACACATTCCCAAACCAGGATCAGGAAGTTCTGAACTTCCATGGAAATCCCTGTGAGACAAAAGGTGAACCAAAGCCTGGGGAGCTGCTGGGGCTTTTCTGGGAAGGTTCTCCCAGTTTTTCATCTCCAGACCTCGTACCCAGTCCAGGGAAGCGCTGTGGCACCCCCAAGATTTGGGATTTGGGAGTTGTATCCATCTCACCACTGCCGGTGCCTCAAGGAGTGGAAGGATCCCCGGGGCAGCCCTGGGATCTCAATCCTGCCTCATGGACAGCACCTGGAATTTCAGTTTTCCCATCTCCTGTTGGATCCATACAACGGAGTCTCCCTCTTTATGCTGAATAAAATTTTTCCATTTTCTTCCCTCTAGGAAAGCCCCGATTCCAAGAATTCTCTTTTCTCCTATGGAAAAATGATCAATAAACAAAACTTACCCACTTTCTCCAGTTTTTGTGGAACTTGGATTCTTATTCCATCACCATCCGTGCTCTCTCATCCTGATAATGTAAAAAATCCCAACTTTTAATTAAAAATGTGTAATTAAAGTGGCCTCTTCTCCACAGATAAGAAAATGAGGTGCTTTGGACATTTATTAATGCGTCACATTCCCAGGAAACGCAGAGGGGGGGAATCCTTTCTTTATTCATATTGAAGATTAATAAATCCACATTTATTCATATTGAGCTTAAGTGTTGTTTGATTTTAAAATTACTCTAAGTTTTGTTAAAATACGCTCATTTTACTTAAAATTCCTTAAAGTTCCAGTGGGTGTCTGAGGGATCCTAAGGAAGGGAAGATGGGAATTCAGGGAAGGGAAGATGGGGGAATTCAGGGATGAGAACGGGGAAATTCAAGGATGGGAAAATGGTGGGAATTCAGGGATAAGAAGACTGGGGGGAATTCAGGGAAGGGAAGACTGGGGAAAATTCAGGGATAAGAAGATGGGCAGAATCCAGGAAAGGGAAAATGTGGGAATTCAGGAACAGGAAGATGGGGGAATTTAGGGAAGGGAATTCAGGGATAAGAAGATGTGGGGAATTCAGGGATAAGAAGATTGGGGGAAATTCAGGGAAGGGAAGATGGGGGAATTCAGGGATGGGAAGATAGGAAAGATTCAGGGATTAGAAGATGGCAGGAATTTAGGGATTGGAAGATGGAGGAAATTCAGGGAAGAGAAGATGACGGGATTCAGGGAAGGGAAGATGTGGGGAATTCAGGGATGGGACAATGGGGGGAATTCAAGGAAGAGCAGGAGCTGATCCCTCTGTTCCATGCTCCCATTTCCCATTCCAGGGGCTTTATCCCGAGTTTGGTGATTATCAGGAGCCGATCCCAGGGAACGCCGTCCATGGGCTGAGCTCTGTTCCTTGAAAGCCCGGCCTGGCCCGAGGAGCCGCTAATCCCGAGCAGAGGATTTGTGATCCCTTGTAAACAGCTCATTAAGGACTTTACATCTCCCGGGTTTTTCCCCTCTGGCTTTTCCCTCCCACACGCCCGGCCCGGGTCATTCCCTCCATCCCAGGCGCTGTAAGAGGATCCCGAGGCCGTCCCCGGGATATTTTTAAGCCTCCACAGCTGCCAGCCCGTTTTAAAGCTGTGTTTTAAGGCCGGCTCATCCTTGGCCTTCATAACTTTGCATAACCTGTAGCTGGAATTCTCTGGATCCAACAGAGACACGGAGATGATCCAAGGGCTGGAGCCCCTCTGCTCTGGGAAAACTGGGAATGTTCCCCTGGAGAGGAGAAGGCTCCAGGGAGAGCTCAGAGCCCCTGCCAGGGCCTGGAGGGGCTCCAGGAGAGCTGCAGAGGGACTGGGGACAAGGGCTGGAGGGACAGGACACAGGGAATGGCTCCCACTGCCAGAGGGCAGGGCTGGGTGGGAGATTGGGAAGGGATTCCTGGCTGGGATTCCCAGAGCAGCTGTGGCTGTCCCTGGATCCCTGGCAGTGCCCAAGGCCAGGCTGGAGCAGCCTGGGACAGTGGGAGGTGTCCCTGTTTTCCTGCCCCGTGGTTGGAACCAGCTGACTTTGGACCTTCCAAGCCGAACCATTCCCTGGTTCCACTACAAACTGGATAATCCAGCAATTCTCACTCATTCCTGCATCTCCCTGGTGTCACATCAGGTCCGGGAATTTCTTCCTTGCCCTGCTGGGGCTGCCTGGACTTTTCCATCCCTGGATTTTCCCCCCTTGGGAGGAGCTGCTGAGCTTTTCTAGGCACGGCCAGGCTGCCTGCAGTGGGAATAACTGGGAGTTTATGGGAGTTAACTGCCTGGAATAAACACTCCCTGGGATCCAGGGGCTCCCAGCAGAGCCGCATTCCCAAAATCCACTGAAACAACATTGAGGAAAAAGGAGGGCAGGAAACACCCTGGGAAAAACGGGATAAACAATCTGGAAGTTAATTTTTCTCCCATTTTATTGAGGGAATAGGTGGGAATATCACCCAGCTCAAGCTGCTTCCCATCCCACCCCTCCGCTTTCCATTCGCTGGGATTTCCTTCCCTCGGATTCCGGGGAATTCCTGCTACGCTAAGGGCTCTCCTGGCATGGAAAAGAGGAATCCCGGGAAATTTCTGTTTGCAAACATTCCCCGGCCGCTGGGATCGTGTTACAGCCATGGATTTCTGCCAGGTGTGAAAAATGCCCGGCACAGCTGGAATTCCACCTGCAATTCCATGCGTTTCTCCCTGCTTTGGGCTATCCCAGCCCAAGCTGAAAGGATGAATTTTATTTATTTTCCCAGGAATATCCTATGGAATAACAACCCAAGCCTTTACCAGGAAATGGAATGGCTTTGCCTGGAGTAGGGAATGCCAACATTTTCCCACCTGGGATGTGGGAATATGAACTTCAAACCGGGAAAAGGAACAGCTGGATGAGCTTTTATCCTGAAGAATAAGGCTGGGAAGGAATTCCAGGCCAAGCTCTTCCGGGAGGTGGTGGGTCTCCAGGGCTCCCTCTCAATTCACAGGGATATTTTCCAGCTGTTCGAGCGACGGGATACAAGGGCTGAGTTGTGGGATCACAGGGAAGTGGGATCTGCCGGAATCTGCTGCCCTTGGAACGTGGAGCTATCCCAAATCCCGGCTGGAAAGGCAGAGCTCTGTCACCTGATTCGGCATCAATCCCTGGTCTGTGCTTGATTCCCAGAGGAAATTCCTGCTTCAGCAGGGCTTGGATTGGTCCATTTGGGAACCACTGGGAAAACCAGGTCCAGTTAGAGCTGGGAAAAAACCACGGATGAACCAAATCGTCCCCGAGGTGGAGCTGGGGTGGCTCCAGGGCATTCCAGAGGAGGTCATGGAAGATCATTCCCGTCCCCCATCTCTCCCTGGTGGTGGAAGAAGTTGAGCTGGAATGTTCCGAATCCTGGGAACAAAAGTGGGTCCTGATCTGCCCGGATGGGCCTGCCCTGGTCTTCCTTCCTTTCTCCTCTGCTTTTCCAAGGGATTAGGGAAAAATCCCTGCTCTGGGCTCACCTGGCTCATCCCAGTCCCCTCTGCTCCTGCAGGAACCTGAGTCCCTCCGGCTCATGGAGCTTGGCACGTGGAATTCAGAGTTATCCTGGTCTGGAATGTTCTTCCATGAGAAAACCTGGATCCCATGGATGGAAGCTTCCCAGGAAACCTGGACCTACTGGTCTGTACGGGTGCCAGTCCCTGCCCTGCTGAGCCCTGTCCCTCGGGCTCGTGGAGCTTGTCCCATGGAATTCAGAGTTATCCCAGTCTGGAATGCTCTTCCATGAGAAAACCTGGATCCCATGGATGGAAACTTCCCAGGAAACCTGGACCTACCTGCCTGTACTGGTGCCAGTCCCTGCCCCACTGCCCCATGACTTGGGTGGCCAGGAAATGGAAAATCCTGGAATCACCTCCGGATTGGTTCATCGCCCTCTCCATGGAAATCTCCCTCCGTGAGGTCACCGCGATTCCTGAGCCCAGCTCGGTTTCGGGATCACCGGATCCTTAGGATGGGATGAACTGCTCCCACTGCATCCCAAACCTGCCTCTCACGAATGCCTGGAATGCTCCGTCCTTGCATTCCACAGGGACGGGATTCCCCTGCAGGGATCCAATAAACCCGGAGGGATTTTGGCAGCCCCACGGCTCCTGCCAGAATTCCCAGCTCCGGCTGCTTTTGGGATGGCTGCTCTGGGACAATCCTAATTAAACCCAGCTGGCCATGACTACGTTTAGGGATATTTATTTGGGGTTTGATGCCCTTTGGGGTTTTTTTCCCCCCTTCTGTTTCATCCGTGGGGCTCCAAGGAATTTCCAACCAAGCAGCAACGGGATGTGTTTGGATCAGGTAATGGGAACAAGAACAGAGGGGTGGAAAATCAGTGGAAGGGGCTGAAATCCCAAAAAACTGACCTGGAGCCATGGAGCTGTGGGAATTTATTTGTTGTAGGGCTGCGACTGGAAAGGAAAGCCCCAAATTTTCGCAGCTGTGGGAATGAGAGGTGGGATTAGCTCTGATTCCCAGTGGGAATTTTAGCATCCCGAGTGGCCGTCCAATCCCAAGGCAGGAATAACGACACGCCTGCTTTTCCTGATGACAGTTTATGTAAACTCCACTTAAAGCTTTCCAGCAGGCCCCGGTTTTCCAGCAGACAGATTCCAGCGCCTGGGATTCATCGGAACACGGGGTTTTCCCAAACTTTCCAGCAGGAGGGTGAAGTGCAGGTTAAGCTCTTCTCACAACCGCTGGGAACGGAGCTTCGTTTTGTGGTTTGACCCATGGAGAGGGAATTTTTATAAGGATAGGTAGTGATGGGATAATTGGGAATGGCTTTAAACTGGAGGAGAGTGGGTTTGGGTGGATGTTGGGAAGGAATTCCTGGCTCCAAGGGTGGTGGGGCTCCGGCACAGTTTTCCAGAGAAGCTCTGATGCTCCTTCCCAGCCATCCACGCTGTGCCAAACGACGGGATTCCGGTCTCCTTGGCAAAGCCACAGGGGCAGGATTGGCGGATCCATTGGAAAAGAGCCCTGCGGATCATTGATTCCAGGTAAATCAGCAAACTCCATCCCTCTGGGAAGAACAGTGAGGATTGTGGGATGAGGGAAGAGTCTGGAGATGCGTTCTCCGTGTGATGGGTGTCCATCCATCCATCCATCCATCCATCCATCCATCCATCCATCCATCCATCCATCCCTCCATCCATCCATCCCTCCATCCATCCATCCCTCCATCCATCCATCCATCCATCCATCCATCCATCCATCCATCCATCCATCCATCCATCCATCCATCCATCCATCCATCCATCATCCATCCATCCATCCATCCCCGCTGTCCTTAGGCCAAAGGAAAAGGAAAATGGAAAGGAAAATGATCCCTGGAGAGCTCAGTGATCCTTGCTGGCTTCCCTGGGGGAAAATGCACATTAAGAATGGACTCAGAGAATTCCAGGATGGTTTGGGTTGGAAAAGTTCTTAAGGATCATCCAATTCCCACCCCTGCCATGGCAGGGACACCTCCCACTGTCCCAGGGTGCTCCAGCCTGGCCTGGGACATTCCAGGGATCCAGGGGCAGCCACAGCTTCTCTGGGAATCCCAGCCCAGCCCCTCCCCACCCTCCCAGCCAGGAATCCCTTCCCAATCTCCCACCCAGCCCTGCCCTCTGGCAGTGGGAGCCATTCCCTGTGTTCTGTCCCTCCAGCCCTTGTCCCCAGTCCCTCTGCAGCTCTCCTGGAGCCCCTTCAGGCCCTGGCAGGGGCTCTGAGCTCTCCCTGGAGCCTTCTCCTCTCCAGGCTGGACATTCCCAGTTTTCCCAGCCTTTCCTCACAGGAATGCTGCTCCATCCCTCAGATCAAACAGTGCTGGGTCATGACAAAGCGGCTTTCCAGCTCTCACGAACCCCTTAATTTCCTGAACGGAATTCCATGGATGTTCAAGGTGGATCAGCCGAGCTGTCACAGAGCTCATGCAGGGCTCGGTCCTTGGAAATGCATCCAAACCTTGTTCCAGCTCCTGGAGTCGGGATATGGGAAATCTCCCCTGGAAGAAAGGGGAAAGAGGGGGGAAAAAAATCTATTTCAAAAGGGGGAATGGGAGGATTTTGAAGGAGAATGGAATTTTATTTGGATGTCAAGACTAAAATGCCGTGTTTTGTGAAAACCTCATTTAAAAAGATCCCAAAACCCTTCAGAAATGAGGAAAGAAAAGGAATAAAAGGGTAAGGTGGGAAGTGAGGCAGGGAAAGAAAAGTAACTTAAAGTCCAGCCTGGGACGAATCCTGGTGTGAATTCCCGGTCACGGGATCACATTCCCTGCTCACGGCCCAGACGGATCCGGGGGCACCTTGGGATGCTCCCCTTGACCCCTAATCCTGCCCCAGAGCTCGGCTCTTCTCCCCCCCCAGGCTTCTCCAGACAAGCCGGGCGGAGCATTCCCAGGATTTCAGTCGCTGGCCCAGGACATTCCTGGCGTTCCTGCGTGTCCATTGTTCCCGAGCCGGTGGCTCAGATTGGGTTACAGCCCCACAGGGAGCGGAGGGGCAGCGTCACAGGCAGAGCCCGAATTCCACCCCGTGGAAAAGGCAGGAGGGTATTTTGGGAAGTGACATCGATGTTCCACCTGTGGCATCCCAAAAAAAGGCTCCTCGTTCCCTTTGGATCTCCCCTCTCCTTGTTAAAGGAGGAGCATCAACACCAGAGAAACGAAGGAAATTTACTTCCAAAACATTCCCGTGGAAGTTTTCCCCACTCCCTTTTACTCCTCTTCCCACTTATATTTCGGACTCATCTTGATGTTTTATTCCTTTCTTTTATTCTTTTCTCCAGAATTTTAAAATTTCCTTTCCCCCCCGGTGTGTAATTGTGATAAAAGCTGGAATTGTGGTTCCTGCTGCAACCTCAGGGATTCCGATCATGATAAAAAAGAATGGCTGGGTGCAAACTCCCGGGATCACCGCTGCAAAGGGATCCGTGTTTAGGGATATGGGTGGGATTTTAAATATCTCTGAGAAAAATTGGGAGGAGGACACGGAAAATTTTCCGAAAAGAATAGAAGTAATTAACAGAAATAGGTTGTCAGGTAGAAATAATTGCTCATAAATCCTTTTAATTATTTAATTAATCCACTTTTTCTTTCCCCAAACCCCCAGAGGATCCCGTTGATTTTTTGTTTTTCCAGGCTTTTGGAATTTTTTGCTGGCTTTGTGGCGATGGAATGCCCAGACCAGTTCCCTTCTGCTCCTCATCCCGGGGAGCCTCCACATCCCAGGGTCCATCAGAAACTCATTTTCCATGGAATCCCACCTGGCTTCCTGAGGGAGAGCACGTTTTTCCTTGGATTTTGCTGCCTGGTACCTCCGATGTCACGTTTTCTATGGAAAAGCCGCTTTGGAGTCTCATTTTTGATCCTTCTTTTCTTGTCCCGTGGAGGTGTTGTCCTGATCCCGGGATTGGGGAAGGAAGGGATGGATTGCTCCAGACCATCTCCCACCCTGCTCCGCATCCACAGCTGGGAAAAATCTGCGCTTTTCCCTGGAAGTTTTGGAAGTGGCTGATTCAGGGCAGCTGAAGGGTTGGGCCAAAGGCAGGAATTGGATTTTTTTTTGGGAGCTGAAATTCCTGTGGGAAGCAGTTGTAACATCGGTCAAGCGTCCTGTGGAATTCAGGAGCAGGAATTTTCGGCCAGGTGGAAATTCCCGTTTTCCCCATTATTTCTGTGGCTCCCAGCAGATTCTCGGGGGTTCAACCCCTCTCATGGTCCCACCTCATCCCTTTTCCCACACGGATCCAACACCTTCCCTTCTCCCTCCCCTGCCTTTCCTGTTTTAACCACCCTGGTGTTGAGGCAGGGATGGAAAAACTGGGAAGAGCTGGCAAAAAAATTGTGAGAGAAATTGAGATTTCTTCCAAACTCCCCATCTGGCTTTCTATTTTTATTTTTTTTTAAATCATTTTCCCTTTATTTTTAAACTGCTTCGAATTTTTCTTCCGTCATTATCCTGGACAACGCCAAAGCCTTTTGGAAAGCCTTGGAATTTCTGTTTTCGCCTGGGTTCGCTGAAGGGTGAGGAGCAGATGTGGTTTGGAGCTGCTTCTCCTTGTCCAACATCTGTCAAGAACATCTGGGCCTGGAGAAGCCAGAAAAATTCCTCATTTTTGGGTTGCAAATCTTCTGAAAACACTTTTTTTTACGCTCCCTGGGGAAGGCCTCAAGCTGTGGCCGTCTCCCAATTCCAAGGGCAGAATTCCTCAGCGGGAAAAGTTGCACAACAAGTGTTTGGAATGGGAACGTCTCTGACGTGTCGAGCTCTTGTTCAAAGATGTCTGGAGACCTTCCAGGGACGTTTTGGGAGTGAGGATTGGAGTTTAAAAATCCCGGATCAGTCAGGTTTTTTATTTGGAGCAGAAATCCCAAAATGTTCCAGAGGGGGAGAAACCGAACATCTGGAAATGGATCCATTTTCTCCCCAAATAATTGAATTTTGATAGCCCATGGGAACAACATTCCATGGGAACTGGGAGCTTCTCCCAGGTCTTCGTTTTCTTTGGAAAATCGGGGCTTTCATTCCCTCTCCAGTCTCCTTTGCCTGAGGGAGAGGGCAGCAAAACGCAGGAAAAGGCGGGAAAATTGGGAGATAACCTCATCCAGGTCCCTTTCTCCATGGAATGTGGCTCCGGATGTTTGGAGGTCCCTTCCAACCCGGGCTGTTCCCCGATTCCAGCAGACATTCCAGCATTCCATCCCGAACGACAGCCAGATTTATCAGGGATCATGAGGCACTGTGGCAGCATTCCCGAATTTCAGGGATCCGGATTTGGGCTGGAATGTGTTGTTTTCACTTCAATCCTAATTTTTTTGTGGGCCTCAAATCCAGTTGTTTTTTGGGTTTGTTTTTGGGGTTTTGTGGGAAATGTCTTGCTGAGGGCTGGAGAAACTTATCCCACCCCGAGGATCCGGGGAATTTCAGACAATTCCCGGCTATCCCAGCTTCTCCCGTGGGATTCTGGAATAACTTCTTGGCACAGAAAAATCGAGGAGAAATCTGCACCCACTGCCCCAAATCCATTCGGAGGAAAAGGTTTTTTTTGGGAGGGTTTGGGGTTTTTTTTTGGATCTTCTGGGATTCCAGGGATCTTTCTGGAAGAAGTGGATGGGGGATTTAGGAAAAGATTGTTGGCAGAAGGATTTGCGGGGCACTGGAATATCCTGAATCCATGGAATTTGTCCAAGCAGGGATTCGGTGCCTGCAGTAATTAAAAATCCATCTGGTGCTTCCCTGGTTTGCATTTTGGAAATTAATTAAGGATGAATTTTGGAATTTGGAATGTTGGAATTCCGAAAGAAATCTTGGAATCCTGGAATGCTTTGGTTTGGAAAGGACCACCAGGCCATCATCCACTTCTGATCCATGGGCTCCAAGCTCTGTCCAGCCTGGCTTTGGACTTTTTCAGGGATCCAGGGGCAGCCACAGCTTCTCCAGGAAATCTGTGCCAGGACTCCCAGGGAAGGGCTTATTCCCAAATCCTGCCTTTCCAAATGTGCCCTCCAACTGCTTCCTGGGAAATCCGCCTGATCTGCTCAGGGGTTTTGGTCATCCACAGATCCTCCCCAACCAACTCCCCACAAATCCACGGAATTAAAGCCTTGGCTTTAAACAGGAACAGACAGGAGGGAACAGAATCAATTCCCAAAGGATTCAACTGGGATTTTTATCCCAGAATGTTCCAATCCCAGCAGAAGTGATTCCCGTAAAATGTCAGGATACGAGAACTTTTTGATGCTGACGGAAGTGCAGAGGATCTTTCCTGAATATTCTTTGCCATAAATATATAAAAATATTATGGAGAAAATCCTGGATAATCCAGAATTTTGCCTGAAAATCCGACTGAGGTGATTTACAGCCTTTTCTTTTCTTTTCTTTTCTTTTCTTTTCTTTTCTTTTCTTTTCTTTTCTTTTCTTTTCTTTTCTTTTCTTTTCTTTTCTTTTCTTTTCTTTTCTTTTCTTTTCTTTTCTTTTCTTTTCTTTTCTTTCCTTTCCTTTCCTTTCCTTTCCTTTCCTTTCCTTTCCTTTCCTTTCCTTTCCTTTCCTTTCCTTTCCTTTCCTTTCCTTTCCTTTCCTTTCCTTTCCTTTCCTTTCCTTTCCTTTCCTTTCCTTTCCTTTCCTTTCCTTTCCTTTCCTTTCCTTTCCTTTCCTTTCCTTTCCTTTCCTTTCCTTTTCCTTTCCTTTCCTTTCCTTTCCTTTCCTTTCCTTTCCTTTCCTTTCCTTTCCTTTCCTTTCCTTTCCTTTCCTTTCCTTTCCTTTCCTTTCCTTTCCTTTCCTTTCCTTCCTTTTTCTTTTTCTTTTTCTTTGCTTTTTCTTTTTTTTTGCTTTTTCTTTTTTTTTCTTTTTTTCCAAG
Source organism: Prinia subflava (assembly GCF_021018805.1). Taxonomy (NCBI): domain Eukaryota; kingdom Metazoa; phylum Chordata; class Aves; order Passeriformes; family Cisticolidae; genus Prinia; species Prinia subflava. The sequence continues at coordinate 152,576,278 of NC_086247.1, read as the reverse complement.
ACCATCTTTCCTATTAATTCTTTTTAGTGGGAAAAAGCTGAAGGGGAAAAAATTCCAAACCAACTCCCTCAGCCTACCAAGTGTGGCTGATTTGTGGGATTTGGGAGAGAAGGGAAATCTGAATTTTGGGATTTGGGAGAGAAAGGAAATCTGATTTGTAGGATTTGGGAGAGAGAGCAAATCTGATTTGTGGGATTTAGGAGAGAAGGAAATCTGATTTTTGGGATTTGAGGGAGAAGTGAAATCTGATTTGTGGGATTTAGGAGAAAAGGGAAATCTGATTTGTGGGATTTGGGAGAGAGGGGAATCTGATTTTTGGGATTTAGGAAAGAAGTGAAATCTGATTTTTGAGATTTGGGAGAGAAGGGAAACCTGATTTGTGGGATTTGGGAAAGAAGGAAATCCGTCTTTCCCTTTTTTTTCTGGGCTCTCCTTATCTGGCAGAGGTGGAGGTGACAATCCCAAGCTGCTGCTGAGATCCTGCTGGCATCCTAATGACCTGATATTTTCCAGGGCTGTTTTCCATTCGGGAATGCAGCCTGGTTTTTTTAAATGTGTAAAACCTGCCCCTGTGGCTGCAGCTGATCCCAGATCCCAAATTAATTTTCACTGGATTTTTGCTGCTCTAAATGAGCGGAACCCAAACATTTCCTGGATCTGTGCCGATTCCAGAAATGCGGATTGAGGGGTTCACAGTGACCACCGTGAAATAAATCCCTGGCATTTCTCGGGATCTCTAAAAGCTCCCCCAATTCTCTCATTCCAAGGCAGGAATCAAAAAGGGAAAACTTTTCCAGGACGTGAAAACCTGGAATGGTTCCTGTTATTTCTGTTCTTTTCCCCAATCCCAGAGGGTTTTCCAGGCCAGGCTGGAATACTCCGCTGCTCCAAGGGGAGGTGTGGGATAAACGATCTCCCTTCCATCCCAAACCATTCCATGGATTCGGTGATCCCGTGGTTCTGTTCCTTCCCAGGGATGTCTCCAGCATGTGGAGTTTGCAGGGATCCCCTCTGCTCAGAGGAATCCCAAGAAACTTTCCTCTCCTAATTCCCGGCGGCGGCGGGACAGAAAACGGGAAAATGGGAAAGAGAAACCCGCGGAAAAACCTTTCCGCTAGGCTGGAATTAAAATGATTGAATTGGTTCAGATTGAAGTGGGCTGGAATTAAAATTATTTAATTGATTTAAATTCATCTGGGCTGGAATCAAAATGATTGCTTTGCCATCTGAAGGAAATCCGGGAAGAGCTGGGATCCAGCCGGCTGCAGAGCCAGGAAAAGCAGATTAAAGGGATTCGGATTGTGGATGCCCAGGATGACATCAAAAGGAATCCCAAGGGATTTATGATTCTGCTGATATTTATTGGAATTCCAGCCTGGTCCCCCTCACAAACACACCACAATTCCGTGGGTGGCTGCTTTCTTCCAGGTTTTGGGAAAATAAAAATAATCCAAGAATGCGCGAGTGCCCCTGCGTCAAAGGCTCCTCCTGGTACAGAAAAATCGCCTGGAAATGGGAAAATATCCTGGAAAAAACGACATAAACCTGGGAATTATTCCCTGCTTTTTGCCTTGAGGGGAAGCGTTATCCAATCCCAGCCGGGCTGGGATGAGGAAAGCTTCAAGTGGCCGCTCTTATCTCAGCCCTTGGGGCAGGAATTTGGCACTCTAGGCCCTAAAAAAGGCCTGGAAAATCCCGGGCCTGAGGATGCGCTTTCAGTGCTGCCCCTCCCCCGTGGCTTCCCTGCTCCTGATGCATTTCCCTCAAAGCAATCCCGGTTTTTTTGGGCCCTTTTCCCGGGAGAAGGGCAGCGTGTGATCCGAGGCAGGAATCCTGCCTGTGCCAGCTGACACGTGTGGATGCTTGAGGCTTCCCTAAAGCCGCATCCTCAGCTCTAAATATAAACCTGGGCTTATCTTTGCATGACAAAGGCTGGGGGGGGGGGCTGAGGGGGGGACATCCAGCCTGGAAAATCGAGCTGGGAATGTCACTCGGGACCTGGGAATGTCACTCAGGAGCTGGGAATGTCACTCAGGATGGTCCTGGCAAGGATCAAACCCACCTGATCATAACCCCTCGTCCCTGCATGGCAAAAATGTTTGAGCGGGGCGCCAGGCTGGGCCTAAAACCCCCCGAAATCTCTTTTCCGTGGACGTGTTAATTGGGAACAATGCCGGATCCAGGGGCAGGATCCAGGGCTGGATCCAAAATAGCCGGGGCTGCTCTTGTCCTTTTATAGCCGTGCCCCATCGCGAGCGGGGCACTGGGAGGGACAAGGTGCCACTTCCAGAGGGGATAAAATCCCACCCCAGCCCCGGGATCTTCCTGCAGCAACAGCAGCAGCAGCAGCTCCTCTTTCCTGCCTTTCCCACCCTCTCCTTCTCTCCTTCCCAAGTCTGCCATGGCTCCCAAGAAGCCCGAGCCTAAGAAGGCCGAGCCTAAGAAGGAGGAACCCAAGCCAGCGCCTAAACCGGCAGAGCCGGAGCCCAAGAAAGAAGTGGAGTTCAACCCGGCGTCGGTGAAAGTAGGAGGATGGGGGATGTGGGGAGGAGCTGGATGGTGGGAATTGAAATCCTCAGAAATCAGCTGGGAATGGGGTTTGTGCCCAAAAGCGAATGTCCCGTGAGGGATAAACGCTGCGAGGGGCAGGAGGAGCTCTTTGCGAGGCATTGTCCTTTGGGGAAAGGGATTGTCCTTTGGGAATTGTCCTTTGGGGAAAGGGATTGTCCTTTGGGAATTGTCCTTTGGGAATTGTCCTTTGGGGAAAGAGGTTTGTCCTTTGGGAATTGTCCTTTGGGAAAAAGGATTGTCCTTTGGGAATTGTCCTATGGGAATAGGTGTTGTCCTTTGTGAATTGTCCTTTGGGAATTGTCCTTTGGGGAAGGGGATTGTCCTTTGGGAATTGTCCTTTGGGGAAAGAGGTTTGTCCTTTGGGAATTGTCCTTTGGGAATTGTCTTTTGGGAAAGAGGCTTGTCCTTTGGGAATTGTCCTTTGGGAAAGAGGTTTGTCCTTTGGGAATTGTCCTTTGGGAAAAAGGATTGTCCTTTGGGAATTGTCCTATGGGAATAGGTGTTGTCCTTTGTGAATTGTCCTTTGGGAATTGTCCTTTGGGAATTGTCCTTTGGGGAAGGGGATTGTCCTTTGGGAATTGTCTTTTGGGGAAAGAGGTTTGTCCTTTGGGAATTGTCCTTTGGGAAAGGGCATTGCCTTTGGAAAAAGAAGAGGAGATTTGCAGGATCTCTTTTTAGAGGGAATTTGGAGCAGAAAATCACAGAATCAGGGAATCCCAGAATCCTGAGATGGTTTGGATTAGGACAGACCTTAAATCCCATTCCATGGGCAGGGACACCTCCCACTGCCCCAGGCTGCTCCAAGTGTCCAACCTGGCCTTGGGCACTGCCAGGGATCCAGGGGCAGCCACAGCTGCTCTGGGAATCCCAGCCCAGCCCTCCCCACCCTCCCAGCCAGGAATCCCTTCCCAATCTCCCAGCCAGCCCTGCCCTCTGGCAGTGGGAGCCATTCCCTGTGTCCTGTCCCTCCATCCCTTGTCCCCAGTCCCTCTGCAGCTCTCCTGGAGCCCCTTCAGGCCCTGGCAGGGGCTCTGAGCTCTCCCTGGAGCCTTCTCCTCTCCAGGGGAACATTCCCAACTGAATAAATATCTCTGGATCCTCAAAATGCAGCTTCCCCTCAGGAAATATGGGAATTACATGAAAAAGGGAATAAGTGGCTTTGTCTCCTCATTAATTAAATCTTTCTCCTCTCCCACGTGGGACCAAGTCCGGCAGCTCAGGATTTGGGAGAAATCCTACCTTGAATCCCAAATTCCCTGTAAATCTTTATATATCGGGGGGAAAAAAACAGTGATTTGTAACACATGAAGAAATCAAGTCCCAGGGAATTCGGTTTTGGGGAAGTTTTGAAGGGAATGATTCCAAGAGCTGATGCTGCTCTCCCAGGACAATTCCATGACCTTGGGAAAGAGGTTTGTGATGGAAGCCAGCTCTCCCCAGCACCTCTGTGCTCAACATTCCAGCGCTGGGAAAGGACGGGGACAAAGGGAACGGCTGCCCTTGGAGGCACAGGACACTGGGATCATCCACTGGGATTCGGGGATATTGTGGGATCAGGGCCAGCAGAGATCAGTTGGCACTGAAAAAAAAAGAAAACCCAAACCCAAACTGGCATCACTCCAGAAATCTCTGGGGTTTTTTAAATCAAAACAATTCCATGCTCCATCAATTTATTTTTTATCTTGGGGGAAAAAAAAAGAATCTCTGTGCTTTTGAAAATTCCTCTGCACAATTATTTGGGAAAGTTCTTTCTCTTCATGGGAATTTTTATTTTTCCCTTTGGCACGATGTGGAATTACGAAGGTTGCATGTATTATAAATATTATATATAAATTACAGCGTTCTCATCCCGTTTTTAAGGTGTTAAAAGTTCATCTGGAATTCCCGACTCAGAATTCGTTTTCATCCCAGTCACCAGACCTGGGACGTCAACGTCACCTCATCCAACTTTAGCCGCCGAAACGCTGGCACCCAAATTCCCGAATTCCCAACTCATCCCCCTTTATCCCAGCTCAGCGTCTCCCAAGGGTGACTCAGTCCACCAGGATAGAGGAGGCTGGCACCATCCCAAGGGATGAACTTCCAGAGATTTCCTCCCTGTTCCTTATTGAGGATTCCAATCCAATGATCCGTTTGACCGCGGTTAAAGCTCCGGTTAAAGTCCCTAAAAATTGCGCATTCATCCCATTTTTCCGATTATTTTTTGTGGAAGCAAAATATATTCCTGGGAAAATGCGCTTCCCTGTTAAAGAGCTTCCGGGTGGGAATTAATTAAAGGCATGGAAAAGACAATTTTTTGCTACCCAGTCTTTTCGGGACTATTTAGTCCTCAAAATAAAAATTTCATGGATCATCCTAGAAAAACACTTCCTTAAAAAATTTTAGAATTTCCAAGGGATGAACCCAACTCTTCAGGAAAAGGCAGAAATAAATCCCCCAAACCTCTTTTGGATGAGTTCCGAACAGCATCCAATTGCACCCACTGTTGGAAATCCGGGAAATCTTCGGAGTGCTGAAAATTTCGGAGGGTTGGATCAAATCCAAAGGGAGTGTGAATGTGAAATAACCCAAAAATTTGGGATAATGGCTTTAGCTAAGGGATGGAGCCCACATTTAGGCCCCTGGCACCTCAAGAGGCACAAAAAAACAGATTGGGAGAATCCAAAGGTGAGGGAAAAAAATGGGAAAAACTGATTTAAATCCAGGTGCCAAAAAAAAGATCCTGGGATCGTGATCAGGACTGGGAGAGGCAGGAAAATTCCAACAAGGAGCACCATTCCCTACCACAGGAATATTTTGATTTTGAGACTTTTTTGTGGTTAAAACAAAAAAAAAGTCTCAAAATTCCAAACAACCAATAAAATCTGGGCATAAACAGATACAATTGGACACATTCCCATGAAAAGATGGATTTTGAACATTTTGTTTGGGTATGAGGTTGATTTTCCAACTTTTTTTTATTGATAGATTATGGAAATCAGAATGGATTTCACCCTGCAGTGCAGAAAATTGGGATATTTGGAGAATTCCAGCCCTCTTTAAAGCATTTTTCCAAATGCTGGGAAGGGATTCTGGGCTCCAGCAGAGCTGGGTTTGTGGAGCAGGAATTTGCACAAACAGGCAAAGGGAATTCCTGATCAAACTAAAGAATTCCCGGGAAAACTCCTCTAGGGAATATCCCCTCTCCTTTTGATGAGGTTAGGAAAAAATAAAATGCCCCAACTCTGTATTTCCGAATTTCCCAAATATTTGGGAATGGGATATTCCCTGCAGAGTTGAAGGGGTTTTCTCACAGCAGCACTGGACTGGGATTTGTTTCTGAGCTGGGAATTCCAGACAAACTTTTAGCACCTTAAAAAAGGGATAAGAACTCTGTAATTTATATATAATATTTATAATACAGGCAACCTTTGTAATTCCACATCGTGCCAAAGGGAAAAATAAAAATTCCCATGAAAGGAAGAACTTTCCCAAATAATTGTGCAGAGGAATTTCCAAAACCACAAGGATTAATTTTTTTTTTTCCAAGATAAAAATAAATTTGTGGAGCATGGAATTGTTTTGATTAAAAAAAACCCAAAGATTTTTGGAGTGATGCCAATTTGGGTTTGGGGTTTTTTTTTTTCAGTGCCAACTGATCCCTGCTGCCCTTGATCCCACAATATCCCCAAATCCCAGTGGATGATCCCACAAAGTCACGGTGTCCTGGCTGGAGCTCTCTGTGCCTCCAAGGGAAGTTGTTCCCTTTGTCCTTGCCCGATTTCCTGGGGAAGAAGCAGCCAGGAGTTATTTTTGGGGGGATTTGGGGGATCTCGAGGAATCTGTTGTCTGTGGAAATCCCTGCAGGGATGTTGGAAAGGAAAATCTCCTTCCCCTTTTCTGCCTGGAAAGATGGAAAATCCATCCGGGGTAAGCAGGGAAGGTGCAGCAGCAGGAATGCTGGACCTTGCTCAGCTCCAGAGCCTGGAGCATTCCAGAGGCATGTGGGAATGGGAAAAGGGAAGCTTCTGGAATGAGCAGGTTGATCTCAGGGAGGTTTTCCTGGGAGAGTTGGGTTGAATTGTTCCATTTAATCCCACCCCAGGGATGGGATAATTCGACTCCATCCTGAGGCACTTCCAGGTCCTGAAAACTCTGGCTCCAGGAGCTGGAGCTCTTTGGAATGTCCCTGGAACTGTCCTGGAAAAGGGGAAGGAATGAGCTGCCCCAGGGGCCCCGGGATATCGGGATAACGCCGTGACAGGAGAGTCCTGCCTTTGTTTCCCAGTGCTGGCAGGCACAGCATTCCCAAAATAATTCCCCCCCCCGCTGCCCAGTCCCACCTCCAGGGGCCGAAACTTCCCTGCGGAAAAGGAGAGAATCCCAAAAGTTTGGGGTTAAAATGGATCTTAGGGATCATCCCAATCCACCCCTGCCATGGCAGGGACACCTCCCACTGTCCCAGGCTGATCCAGCCTGACCTTGGACATTCCAGGGATCCAGGGACAGCCACAGCTGCTCTGGGAATCCCAGCCCAGCCCCTCCTCACCCTCCCAGTCAGGAATCCTTTCCCAAAATCCCATCCAGCCCTGCCCTCTGGAATTTTAAGAGCCGACAGAAAATAAGGAATGAATTTTGTGGGGTTTTTATGCAGCAGCGACCTCTTCATGACCTCGACGAGGATTTCTGCTTCATTTTCCTATTCCTGGAATATTTCTCTTTGGAATTCAAGCTGGAATTAAGGGTTGATTTCTATTTGAACTCCCCTTTTCCTTCGGAGGGCTGGATCAATGCTCATCCCAGGGCACTGGAGGAGTTGATATCCATCATAATCACAGTGGGAAGGGATGGGAGAGGGGAGGATGGGAATGTTGAGTATTAATAGGATTAAAAAGGTTTTAGTGGAAGAAAAAACACCCCACAGGAGAGTGGAATCCAAGTGTAACCTCAGCCCCAGGATCCTGATCCTGATGGTTTTCCTGGCCTCTTTCCAGCTCCTGCATTTCTGTCTCCTGGATCAGTGTCCTGAGGGATCAGTAAAAAAAAAACAAACCCAAAACAACAACAACAAAAATCCCACAAAAAGAAAAAAAAAAACCCTGAAAAAACTCCTCACAAAACCCCAACAAAATAAAGAAATTTAAAAAAAACACCCTAAAATCCAACCTTCTCTTCCTCCCAAACTACCCCTGCCATGGCCAAGTGAAAATCCTGCCATCCATCCCCAGATTCCTCAGCGTCCAACAAAAAACCGGGAATGTCGTCCCCCTCTTGGAAGGGCTCCATTGTCCAAATGCCTCCCCCAGCTCAGCTCCTGACTGCTGGTGACAACAGATTTATTAATAGGACTGATGTCAGGCCCAGCTATGTCTGGCTTAGTGCGGAGTGACGGGGTTTACTGGGATTGACGAAAATTCCAGGAGATTGGAAGCTGGGAATGACGTCAGCAGGGGCCAAGGGGGGAGTTGATCCCTCGTGGAGCCTCCAGGACAAAACCAGGGAAAGAATCCAGCAGACATCGGGATGGAGCTGAGGCCATCAGGTGATGATGCCCCAAAGCTGGGATTGCTGGAGATGAGGAGAGCTGGAATGACGCTGATGGGAAGGTTTGGATTCGGATGTTGGAAATCCTCATGGAATGTGGAGCGTTGTCTGTGGTGATGCCTTGGGAATGCTGGGCTGGAGCAGAGACTGGGCAGGGCTGGAGAATAAAGCAGAGATTTATTCAAAGCCCTTCAAGGACACACCTTGGGCAGCACAAGAGCCTGGCCAGGCCTGCACCCAAGGGGGGCCCAAAATGGGCCCCAAATGGACAAACGCTGCCCAGGCCTCCCCCTTGGATCAGTTTGGGTCCATTGGCACTTTGGGGTTGGATTGTCCAATGCCAGCTGCAGGTGATGCAGTCCCATCCTTCTTGTTTTCTCCTGCAGCCACCGCTGGTTGTGCTCTGGGGCCTGAGAACTTGTGCCAGCTGTCCTTGGTGTGCAGCAGGAGAAGGATTTGTTTTGTGTGGCTGCTGTGTGCAGAGAGCTGAGTGAGCCTGGTGTGAGCTCAGGGGCTGGGATACACAAAAATTCAAACTGAAGGCGTCATTTTCCCAATTTTAGAGGCCCGACAAGGCCTTTTCCTTATCCAGTCTCTATTCTAAATATCTACTAATAATCGGTATTCAATAACAGTAAGTATCTAACAGTGGTAAACAGCTAACCATAAGAAACATCTAAAAATCAATAACTAGTAAGAGAAGGGAAAACTGAAGGCGTCAGTGTGTCAGGGCAGGACAAAAATGGGAATTTCTCTGTCTTCCGTGTGGATTTGGACCAAACCCCACGCCTGGGGAGTGGCAGGCCTGGATGGGAATGTCCTGGCCTTAAAATCTCCATTCCCAATGGGAGAAAAAAAAGCCAGGGAAAACTCAGTTCTTCTGCAGAAGATCCCTTGTGCCAGGATATTTCCCACCCCCAAAATCCCAAGGCAAGACATCTCAGTGTTCTTCCAAGAAAAAGGGGAAGGTGGAGTCCTTTAGGGTGGAAAAGTCCTCGAGGATCCTCAGATCCAACAATGAATCCAGCCCTGCCAAGGCCGTCATTGTCCCCAAGTGCCACATCCACATGGATCTTAAATCCCTCCGGGAATGGGGCCTCCACCATTCCTGGGCAGCTGTGCCAGCCTTTTCTGGGAAGATTTTATTTTCCCAATATCCAGCCTGGACCTCCCCTGTCCAAGGCCAGGTTGGGCAGGGCTCGGAGCAGCCTGGGACAGTGGGAGGTGAATCCTTCATGGACCTCCCGACCCCCTGAGATCATAAAACTGAGACTAAACCAATCCCTTCTTATCTGATCCATTTTTCCCTTTCTTATCAGTTTTCTTAATAGTTTTTTTTTTTTTTTTTTTTTGTCTTTTCCAGGTGGAATTCAGCCCCGACCAGATTGAAGGTGAGGGAGATTTTTCTCTTCTGGGCTCAAGCAAATCCATCCCTGCGAAGTGCTGGGATACTGGAACAGCTTTGGGAAAGCTGAGCTTTAATTCCCGGCTTTTTTTCCCCCTCCTCCTCAAAATCCTTCCCCACAAAAGAAAAGCAGGGAGTTCATGTCCCATTTCCAGGAGTTAAACTCCCAAAACTGCCCAAAGACGGGTTTTTCGTTAGGATAAAAACCACCAATATCAACATTTTCAAAGGAAAACCCTCAGAGAATTTCTCCTGCCTTCCATCAGAACTTAATGCGTTCCAGCTCTCCCGAAATCCAGCAAATAACTGGATTTGGCGTGGAATTTCTTTATCCTTTCAAAGCCAAACATCAGCATCAATTTCCAAACCTTTTGTCCCAGCTCAAGGAACTGATCCCGAAGCCTCCCGCCCCAAGCCCTGGGAACCCTGGGGCTGCAGCTGTGCCCCCTTTCCCTCCCAAACCAGCCCGGGTTTTATGGGATCATTGATGGAAGGACTCAAACATCTGGCAGGATTTGCCTTTGGTCTTTAAACCCTCGGGAGAGCCCCTAAAATGTGGGATCAGGGTTAATTAGAACCGGGAAAAATCAGTCAGGGAGGTGTTTAATTATCACCTCCCTTTGTCTTTCCCTGCTGAGCCCAGGAGGGTCCCAGGAAGATTGGATGATTCCCAATTTATCCAGCTGATCTCAAAGCAGTGGGAATTCCATCCTCTGGGCTGGATATTCCTGGCCCATCACCATTTTGGGGGGTTCTGAACCAGAAGCTGCAGCACCTCAAGGGCTTTTAAAACTCCCCAATTTCCTTCTGTATGTGATTTTTTTTTTTTTTTTTTTTTTTTTTTTTTACAGTTTTTGGTGGGTTTTTTGTTTGTTTGTTTTTGGTTTTGGGTTTTTTGGGGGTTTTGTGTGGGTTTTTGGTGGGTTTTTTGTTTGTTTTTGCTTTTGTTTTTGCTTTTGTTTTTGCGTTTTGTGGGGTTTTGTTGCTTGTTTTTGGGTTTTTTGGGTTTTTTGTTTTGTTTTGGTTTTGTGTGGGTTTTTTGTGGGTTGTTTGCTTGTTATTGTTTTTGTTTTGGGTTTTTTTTTGGTTTTGTATGGGTTTTTGGTGGGTGTTTGGTTTTATTTTTGTTTTTTGGGTTTTCTGTGTGTTTTTTTGGCGGGTTTTTGTTTGTTTGTTTGTTTGTTTTTGGTTTTGTTTTTGTTTTTTTGGCTAAGGGAAAGGTTGTGTGGAATCTGAAAGGATTCGTGGGTGTTTCAGTTCCCCAAAATGCTGCTCCAGGAGCAGAATTGATGGTCTGGGGAACATTTCCGTTTGTGGGACATTCCCATTTGTGGAACATTCCCATTTGTGGAATATTCTCACTTGTTGAACAGTCCTGTTTCTGGAACATTTCCATTTGTGGAACGTTCCAGTTTGTGGAACATTCCCATTTGTGGAACATTCCCATTTGTGGAACATTCTCACTTGTTGAACAGTCCTGTTTCTGGAACATTCCCATTTGTGGAACATTCCCGTTTGTGGAACATTCCCGTTTGTGGAACATTCCCGTTTGTGGAACATTGTCACTTGTGGAACATTCCCATGTGTGGAACGTTCCCATTTCTGGAACATTCCCGTTTGTGGGACATTCCCGTTTGTGGAACATTCCCGTTTGTGGAACATTCCCACTTGTGGAACATTCCCGTTTGTGGAACATTCCCATTTCTGGAACATTCCCATTTTCACGTGTCCCGGGCGGAACCCACCCCTCGTGGCAAATGTCTCTTTGGAACAGATTTCTTTGGATCTGAGCCTCCTCAGCTCCCGGAATTGCTGGGGAGGAGGGAACAGGGGAATCTGGAAAGATCCTTCGCTCCTGCCAGAGCGTTCCTGGCCAGAGGACACCGAGGTGGTTTCGGTGCTTGGACGGGAATGTTGTGGAGTCAGCAAATGCAAATGAAAAGATTCAATTAGTAGGGAGGGAAAAAACCAAACAAACAACCAAAAACCCAACCCAAACCCTCGGAAATTGGAGCTGTCGGGAATTCTGCTGGGTTGGGAATCTTCAGGAGATGCTGCTCGGGGAGCTGGAGAGCGGGGATGGATGGGGAGCCCAGGGAGGGGGAATATTCGGGAATATTCCCTGTTATTCCTCAGCCATGCCGGCTGTGAGACCCCCAGGAGAGGAGCTGGGAAAGGGCTCTGCCCCCATCCCACTGCCAGGAAAATCCACGATTGCCCTCTGCTGGAACGAGGGGCTGGAAAAGGGATTGGCCCAGGGACAGGAGGGAAAACCCCGGAGAGAGAGGAGGGAAGAGGAGAGTGGAAAGAAGAAAATGAGGGAATGCTAATTAGTCCCAAATGAGAAGGTTTCGGCCATTCCTGTCCCATTTCCAGGAGTTACACCCCCAAAACGCCCCCAGATCTGTCAAGGACAGGTTTTTCTTTGGGAAAAAACCACCAATATCAACATTTTCTAAGGAAAACCCTCGGCTCTGCTTCAGAGAGTTTTCCCTGACTTCCATCAGGAAGTTGTTTGGAAGTGTTGGATGAGGAAGGAAATGAGGAAAAACTGGAGTGGAGGGATCAAAATGGAAAAGGAAGGAGGAGAGGAAAATCTGGCAAAACTCAAAGAAGGAAGGACAGAGAGGAAGGAGCGAAGGAAAAGAAGGAAAAAAGAGGGAGATGGGATGGAGAGAAGGAATTGGGGAAGATGGAGAAAATCCAGGGGGCAGAGTGTGTGCCTGAATCACGGATTGGGATTTAGGGAAAAGAGCACAATCCCCTGGGGGCTGGAAAACTGGGAGGGAAATTAAGGCAGCAAAGCAGCAGCAGCAGATCCCGGGATTTGAAGCCAAAAGGGATTTTTTGTGGATGGTGCACTGGGAAGTCAAGGACAGCAGGGAAGTTAAAGGATTGAGGATAAAGTAAAAGGATAAAATTAAGGGATCAAGGATGAAGTTAAAGGAAAAAAGGATGAAGTAAAGGATAACAGTAAAGAAAAACAATAAAGGGTAAAGGATGAAGTTAAAGGATAGAGGATGAAGTTAAAGGATAAGATTAAAGGATAGAGGATAAAAATAAAGGATAGAAGATGAAGTTAAAGGATAAAGGATAACAGGAAAGGATAAAATAAAATTAAAGGGTAAAATTAAAGGATAAAGGATGAAGTTAAAGGAAAAGGATGAAGTTAAAGGATAGCAATAAAGGAAAAAGGATGAAGTTAAAAGCTAAAGGATAACAGTAAAGGATAAAATAAAGGATAAAGGGTAAAATTAAAGAATGAAGGATGAAGTTAAAGGATAAAGGATAACAGTAAAGGATAAAATAAAGGATAAAGGATAAAATTAGAGGATAGAAGATAAAGTTAAAGGATAAAATTAAAAGATAGATGATAAAAATAAAGGCTAGAGGATGAAGTTAAAGGATAAAGGATAAAGTTAAAGGATAAAGGATGAAATTAAAGGATAAAGGGTGAAGTTAAAGGATAAAGGAGGAAGTTAAAAGATAAAGGATGGAGGTAAAGGATGAAGTTAAAGGAAACAGGATAAAGTTAAAGGAAACAGGATAAAGTTAAAGGATAAAGGATGAAGTTAAAGGATAACAGTAAAGGATAACAGGCTGTCACTGCTGCTCCCCAGGATGCTCCTCTGACGCTGCAATTCCAGCAGGGAAAGGGGAGCCTGAGGAGCTGGAGTGCCTGGGGGAGGCTGTGCTGCATCCTGCATCCATGAGAACCATGGAATCATCATTCTGTGTGGAAAGGATCCCTGACACCCAACGCCCTCAACACCACATCCACAGGAACTCCATGGTGGGAAGGAGACCTTCCCCCGTGGGAATGCTCTCCCCAGGGTCCTGCTCCTCACAGCAGCCAGAGACTCAATTTGGGGAGATGGGAAACCTCTGAAGGGAATGGTTCCAGCAGGAGATCCGGCCTGCTCCCGCTTCCTGAGGGAACAGCAAACCCTCTCCTCCGGATCCTGCCCTGGGGGCACCTCGAGGGTGCTGTGCCCAGCCTTGGGGGCACCTCTGGGGTGCAGTGTCCAGCTCTGGATCCTCAGCACAGCAGGGACAGGAGCTCCTGGAGCTGAGGAAGGGCCTGGAGCATCTCTGTGCCCAGGAAAGGCTGAGGGAGCTGGGGCTGCTCAGCCTGGAGAGGAGCCCCAGTGAGAGGGGCCCTCAGCCCTGGGTGTCCCTGCCTGTCCCTGGGTGTTCCTGTGTGTCCCTGTCTGTCCCTGGGTGTTCCTGTGTGTCCCTGGGTGTCCTTGGGTTGTCCCTGTGTGCAGGGAGGGTCCAAGCAGGGCCCAGGCTCTGCTCCAGGCCCAGCACTGGCACCAGAGGAAGGGGCAGGGGCTGATCCCAGGAATTCCCCCTGCACAGGAGGCAGAACTTCTGCCCTGGGCAGTGCCCAGCCCTGAGCAGAGCCCAGAGAGGCTGTGGAGTCTCCCTCACTGGGGATATTCCAGAACTGTCAGGATGTGATCCTGTCCCTGTGCTGTGGGAGGGCCCTGCTGGAGCAGGGAGGTGCCACCAGCTGCCCCAACTCTGGTCCCATCCAGCCTGACCCACCCTGGGATTCTGGGATAAGATTTTCCATACACTTTCACCCTCCCCCACCAATGAACTGTTCGTTGGGTGATAATCCCAGCATTTTTTCCTGGTATATCTCAGCTCCAGCTCCCAGAGGTGCTCCTGGAGCTCCGGGTGCTGTCTCAGTGCTCCCAAAGCATCCCGAGTTCCATCCCAGATCCAATTCTCCCGGGAGCAGAGCTGCTGGTGAATCCTGGGCCTTCCCGAGTGCTCCTGAGGAGCTGGAGAGCTCCCAGGGCCAACAATTCCTCCTGTTTTCCACACTTTCCGACACTAGCTGAGACCAAAATACCGTGGGAGAGGCGTTTGACCTCTCCGATTCCATCCCGCGGTGGAACCGGAAAATGCGGGGAAGGAGGAGCGCAAACATCGGAGATAACTGAGCTCATCCCAAATTCCTCCCAAACCACAAAGTGAAACATTGGAGGGAAAGGTTCGGGTCACACTGGATTTATCTTTATCCGAGGGAGTGACGGAATAAATTTCTCCTGACCTCTTTTACCCCTTCCAGAGTTTAAGGAGGCGTTTTCCCTTTTTGACCGGACCCCCAAGTCGGAGATGAAAATCACCTACGCCCAGTGTGGAGACGTCCTGAGGGCTTTGGGGCAGAACCCCACCCAGGCCGAGGTCATGAAACTGCTCGGCAGACCCAAACCTGAAGGTTGGTGGCCCCGTTTCAGGAAAGGGCATTCCCAGAATTATTCCCGGAGAAGGTGAGGTCTCAGTTTTCTAAGCGCGGAGCAGCTCAGGATTTGGAGCAGCCTCTGAAATTGCCAGCAGGAAGGGAGGAAAGATTGTCTTGGGAGTCAAGATAATTGTCCCAAATTAAGGAGAATTGATTAACTTAACAGCCCTGGGCATCAGTGTGTCTTAAAATGACAAATGTTTGCCTTTTAAAATTGGACTTATGTAGGAATTAATGAGTTTTTCCTAAAAACACGAATATTACCAAGAATACGGATGTCCAAAATTTCCATGGATACATCCAGAGAAATAAAGGGATAACCTGGATGTAAGGACATGGATTGTTCGACAAAAGAAGGGTGGGAAGGCCTGGAATGAGTGCAGTGACATCCTTCTATATTCCGTATTTCCATGTTCTTCTCTCCTTTTATCCAGCATTTATCCCCACAGTTCCGCCTTCATGCTTGATATTCCGTGGTTAATTCCCAGCTCTCCCAGAATCCTCCCAATTTTCCATTTCCATGTTCTTCTCTTCCTTTAATCCAACATTTATCCCCACAGTTCTGTGCTCATGCTGGATATCCCATAGTTAATTACCAAATTTCCCAGAATTCCCCCAAACTTCCATTTCCAGGCTTTTCTCTCCTTTTATCCAGCATTTATCACCACAGTTCTGCCCTCATGCTGGATATCCCATGGTTAATTCCCAGCTCTCCCAGAATCCCCCCAAACTTCCATTTCCAGAATTTTCTCTCCTTTTATCCGACATTTATCACCACAGGTCTTCTTCCCCATGGTGGCCATGCCATCGTTATTCCCAGAATCGCCCCCAGACTTCCATTTCCCCCGTGTTTTCCAGAGATGAATTCCAAGATGATCGACTTCGAGACCTTCCTGCCCATGCTCCAGCACATCGCCAAGACCAAGGACACCGGGACCTACGAGGATTTTGTGGAAGGGCTCCGGGTGTTCGACAAGGAGGGCAACGGGACCGTCATGGGCGCCGAGCTCCGCCACGTCCTGGCCACGCTGGGTGAGGAATTCCCTTGGGAATTTCCTTCTCTCCCTCTTTTCCCTTCATGTTTTCTTTCCCCTATAAATATCTCATTCCTGTTCCCATAAAATTATCCCAGGATTTCCAACCCCAGCTATTCCCTTGGTTTGTCCCCGTTTTTCTGCGCTTCCGTCCCTCCCTTCTCCTCTTCCTCCCTTCTTCCTGTTGCGTTTGATTTCTCCAATAAATATTAAATATTTATATATTAAATACATTAAATACATTAAATATATTAAATATATTAATTATGTTAAATATATTAAATACATTAAATATTAATATATTAAATATTTATTATAGAATATTATTTATTTATTAAATATTTATATTTAATATTTATTGGAGAAATCAAACACAACACACTTATAAATATTAAATATTTAATATTAAATACTGAATATTAAATATTCCCGCCACCATAAATCATCCCAGCATTGCCAATCCCAAATATTCCCTTGGTTTGTCTCCATTCTGCTTCACCAAAACGGAGCCTTACAAACCAATAGGCACCAAATATTTAAATAGTTGAATTTAATTCCATTAAATCCATCACTGATCCATACCAAAGATCCCAGATTTGACCTTGGAATCTTCCGGAACCTCAAACTCAGAGGGGAACTGAGCTTTCACTGAAAGTTTTTTCTTCAGGACTTGGTTAAAACTGATCCAAACCTTCAAGATTTGGCGCTTAGACCAAGCTTATTCTTAGGGAAATCTGTTGTGCCCTTAATATCCTGTGGGTTTCCATATTTTTTCCCGCCTTTCTGGATTTACTCTCAGATTTGGATCCAAATTTGAGTCAAATTTGGAATTTGGATCAAGTTTGCAGCTCCCAAAGGAGCTTTTCCCGTGGCCAGCAGCCCAAATTCCCCCTCTTCTCTCTCACTCCCATTTGTGCTCTCCAGGAGCTTCCTAAATTCCTGAATCCGGGGTCTTGATCCAGGGATTTTTTGCAGGGGAGAGGCTGACTGAGGAGGAAGTGGATAAATTGATGGCTGGACAGGAAGACGCCAACGGCTGCATCAACTACGAAGGTGGGTGGGACCCCTGAAGGCTTTCTTTAAAACATTCCCAAAAGAGTTTAAATCCATGGAAAACCTGGAGCAAAATTTCCAAATTTTAGCCCAATTCTGAGTCCATAATTCTTCTGATAAAACCCATCTATGAAAGGCTAATTCTGTTTTCCATAGGATAGCTGATCCTTCTTTCCCTCTTTTTTTTCCAGCTTTTGTGAAACACATCATGGCTAACTGAGCCCAGGTGAGTCTCCTCCTGCCTTCTCCTGGATTTCCAAATCCTCCTTCTTTTGGGACTCACTGGAAACCTCCAAGGATAAATTTTTATCCATGTGCATTTACAAATCCCTGCTGCCAAACTCCTAGAAAAGTGAGGAAACAGAATTGAACTAACCCTAAACCCTAACGAGAGAGGGGAGAAAAAATAGAAGGACAAGAGATAAGAAGGAATCAGGAATGTTTACACCACTGGGAGTACAATTAGTGGTTTTCCACAAATCCGGCTCCCACCGTCTCATGACAATGGATTGATTTTCCGGGAAAAGGCCGGAGCTTTGTCCAACACATCCAAACCACAGCACCACCGAGGGCGTCTCTGTCTCGCCCTCACAAAGGAGCTGGGCTTTGTTCCCAGGATTTCCTGGGCAGGCTTTATCCAGGTTTTACTGGAAAAGGTGCCCGCTGCCTTTCTCCGGCATTCCCTGGGTGTTCTTCCCACTCAGCTCCTGGGGAAGGAGCTGACCGATCCATCTATTCTGATATCCCGGGAAAAGCTGCACTCGGATCTGGTCTGGACGCTTTGGGTTTCCTTTGTTTGTTTTTAGTCTTTTCCCTTGGCTCTGGTTTGTTTTTAGGCCTGGCTTTGGTTTGGTTTTGGAGCTGACCTGGCTGTGCTGTGGTGACTTTTCATTCTGGGTCAAGTAGGAGTCACATCCAGGTTTTTCGGGAATTTTGTTCCAAGATACAACTTAACAAAATATAAACAAGCTAAAAAAACCCTGGTTTTTTTTTTTTTTTTTTAACTTTATTTCTATTTTTCTGCTATTAGAATCAATTTGTTTTCCTCGTGGCATTTTTTTACCTTTGAACTTGGACTTTTCCAACCGGTTCCCAGTTTTGAATGCCAAGGATCAGGAGCCTTGGTGTTGTCCCAATCCATGATCCCTGCCGGCTTTTCAGGGATGTTTTCCATGCTTAATCCAAACCCACCGCCACGAGAAATTCCCATTCCAATGGGAAACAACATCAACCACCAGAGAAGACGAGTGAGGATGGAAAGCTGGGAAGATGGAAAACCAGACCAGGATCGGGAAGCTGGAAAACCAGAGAAGGATTGGGAAGATGGAAAACTGGACCAGGATTGGGAAGCTGGAAAACTTGACCAGGATTGGGAAGATGGAAAATCAGACCAAGATCGGGAAGCCGGAAAACCAGAGCAGGATCAGAAAGATGGAAAATCAGACCAGGGTTGGGAAGATGGAAAACTGGGCAAGGATTGGGAAGCAGGAAAACCAAACAGGATTGGGAAGACGGAAAACCAGACCAGGATTAAGAAGATGGAAAACTGGGCGAGGATTGGGAAGCAATTCTGAGGGTTTTTGCTTTTGATGGGTTTGGAAAGGGGGCTGGGAGCTCATAATTCCCAGGGAACTGACATTCCTGGGATTTTCCAATGAGCCTGGGTGGTGCCATCCAGTGGTGGCCCTTCCGCCCCTGCCACGGGACTGTTGGAATGTTCAGGGAAGGACAAATGGAATGTCCACCCTGGAAGGAGCGAAGGGGACCTGACCTCGTCGGGAATCTGGAGCTGAGCCCGAAAATTCGGGAATGGCTCCATCTCTTGGCCATTCCTGTGGGATGGAGGGAAGATGAAGCTGCAGCTCCGTGTCAGGAATGAAACTGGGCCTTTTCTCCTGATTTCCTGAGGAAATTGGGACGATTTTTGATGGAATTTGTTTACCTGGATTGGCTCCAGGTGTTAGGGACTGCTTCCCACGTTTTCTCCATCACTGGTTGTGGGATTGGGATGATTCCCTGGGTT